>NW_025952250.1:0-11000 GCF_023119035.1 Salvia hispanica | reverse complement strand
ATGTTAATATCCAGAGTAATGAAATTCAGGTCCATCTGCCTAGCTTGCATATAGGAAATCATTATAACAAAAACTATTATAAAAATGACATATTATGCTATGTATTCTAAGAGTTAACAAAATGCCCGACAAGATTAATTTGATGAATGTCAAGTTGGAGAGGATAATGGGAGCTCACCATTTAATTTGTTGGAAGAGAGATCTAAGTACCACAGATTTGTAAGATTTCAAATGGTGGATGGTATTGGACCTTCAAACCATTTATTGAAATATTAGATGGATATAAATCAAATTTATTTACATCTAAAATTGTACATGCATATCATGTTGTGAACTAAACTAATACTCCATATAGAAGATAAAAGCACCATTTAATTTGTTGGGACATATATAGCCATAACTCATAAGTATATAGGATGGTACAAGTTTGAGACATAGCCATAATACACATGGTAATATCCCGAGGAACAAAATTCATGTTCTAGCAGGTATGTAGGGAATCACTATGACAAAATATTCTAGAAATAACATAATATTTTAGGTTTATATTGAGATATTTATATAATGTCACTTCATACTAGTATGGCATCTTGCACGCTAGTAGCTATTAAAATTTGGTATTTGGCCAACAAGAATACTCAAGGGATGTCAAGTTGCAAATGGAGGATGTAAGGATCCCAGATTTGATAGATTTACAATGCTAGATTTGATAGCATTTTATGAGTAATGCGTGGCATTCGTTTTAACAAGTATATTTAATTCAAACTCTTTGCAAATCGTCATGAAAAGAGAATAAGAAATTCACTAAGGATATGCCAAGTTGCAAATTACTGCTAATATATTGCATGCGAAACCATTATTGCCAATCTGATATAAAGAATTTTACCTGAAAAGTTATTGGTTGAAAGGTTCAGCCAGTTCAAATTTCGTAGGTTTCCAATCTCTGGAGGGATGCTGCCTGAAAACGAGTTATTAGAGAGATACAGAAACTCGAGGTTTGTGAGTAATCCTATTTCTGATGGAAGTTCCCCACTGAATTCATTGTCTTCAATTTCTAGCCAGATTAGTTTACTCCAACTCGAAATGAAAGAGGTCAGTATTTCACCGGTCAGGCTGTTCTCAGATAGTCCCAAATCAGATAAATTGCCCAGATTTGATAAGGATGGCGGCAATGGCCCCGAGAGTGAATTATGGGATAAATCTAAGTAGGTCAGCTTGTTACACAAGCCGAGCTCTCGGGGAATGGAGGAATTGAATATGTTCATTCCAAGGTATAGAGTTTGGAGATTTGTGAGTAGGCCTATAGAAGGAGGGATTTCTCCTATAAATGAATTACCATACAGCTCTAGATTTTGCAGGCTTGGAACAAGGCTTACTGTGTAAAAAATGTTGCCAGAGAAAAAGTTTTTACCGAGGCAAAGATCCTTCAACAAGGAGAGGTTAGTGATATTTGGTGACATGGGGCCTTTGAAACTATTGCTGGTGAGGTCAAGATATTCAAGTTTGACCAAATTGGTGAACAACGATTCAGGAATTTGGCCTGTGAAGTTGTTTAGAGACAAATCAAGAAAAGTAAGGTTGAGACATGTGGTTATGAAGTCTGGGAATTCCAAGTTGAGTTCATTCAAATGAAGATCAAAACAGATTAAACTCCCATTCCCATGCTCAAAAACAATAATTGAGCTAAGTGAGAAATTAGGGTAAATTCACAATTCTCAAAATTCACAAAAAATACGAAGCTTCTAGAACAATTCAAGCAGAGAGGTGCGAGATAAGCGAAGAATCTAACCTTCATTCATCGACGAGATAGAAAAAGTGAGAGAGCGAAGCTCGTAGAGAGACTCAACTGAGACAGTATTGACGCTTTTTTGTTTCTTTATCGATTTTCCTTTTGTTCCTAAACAAATCACCCAACGACTGTTTAAAATGTAACAAATAGTTTTCAATTTTTTAAAAGATTTAATAATAGCACTATCATTTGAACGTAAGGTCTTAATTTTGTAATTTGAGTCTCATAATAGCACTATCATTTTATTAGTATGATGTACAATTAATAACAAAGAGACTAGAGAAAAAAATGTAGATGTATTATTGATATAAAATTAAATCCATCTTGTTAGAAAAAGAAACACACAAATGGAAGTCTAACTAATTTTCGTAAATGGACACACAAATGGAAGTCTAACTAATTTTCGTAAATGGATCAAAATGGAAATACATGACTATTCTACTGGTTTTAAATGAAGAGAATACATTCTAAAATTTCCCATAATTTTATCTATCAATTTTTTAAGTAGGATAGATTATTTTTTTCAAAATACAGAACACAATCTAGCAATTCTTCACAAAATTTATTGAAGATACTAAGCAAATTGAGAAGTTGCAATTGAAAAGGTAAAAAGAAATAGATAACACAACTCAAACACAAGCAGTAGTTCCAAATCAAACACAAGACATCACATTTCTCTTTGGCTTCGAATCAAGTTCCCCTGCGTGTTGGTGCAGCCCGGTTGCATTTCTTCTTCGTCTTATATTTATAACCAACCCCGAAAAAGAATTCCACTAACCATATTGGCCTTGCACTTCTTATAATCATAGAACCAATTCCAATCCCAACTATGAATCCACTTCCATATCCCATCACAAACACTTCGCCAACCAAATCCATCTATAAATCCATTTCCATCATCTTCTTCTTCAGCAGGCTGTATCGATTTTCCATCATCCTCATTGCATTTTCTCGTCAACGGAAGTCCACACAATCCCGAGTTTCCTATATATGAATCATTCTCAAATGTGGAGAACTGGTTAGCTAGCGGTATCTGCCCAACAAGATTGTTCATTGAAAGGTTTAATTTCACAAGAAATGTCAACCTTGTCAATTCACCTGGAATTTCTCCATCAAGTTTGTTTGTTGACAAATCCAACGATTCGAGTTGCCTCACGTTTCCAGGAGATGAAGGTATATGTCCCGTGAGGCTATTGCTGGACAAGTTCAAATATTTGAGATTCTTAAGATTTCCTATGGAAGGTGGAATATTCCCAGTAAATCTATTAGATGATATGTCTATTGTTGTGAAGGTTTCCAATAGTGTATCAATTTCCTGACTTTTCAAGATGAGCCTAGAAATTCATTGTGGGATACATCAAAAACTTGTAAGCTAGGAAATGGAAACTTGGTTCGTGAAGGAAATGCCATGTTACCGCTAAACTTGTTAGACCTCAACATTAGCACTCGAAGTTGGCGTAGGCGTCCATCCAAAAGGGAAATTCGTCTTGTATACTATTATTTCCAATATCGAGACCCTTTAGGTTTTGGAAATTGACTAAGGATTTAGGTAATCGTCCGTGGAATTTGTTATTCCCCAAATTGATGGACGTAAGACTACTGAAAGGGAGCAAACCATATCCCACATCGGAGAATGAACAAGAGTTGCAAGCATATATAATGGCTACCCCAACTCCATTAGTATGAGGCCTTTTGGGGAGTACCCCAAGAGAAAAACCGTGAGGGCTTTGCCCAAAGCGGACAATATTATACTAATGTGGAGTTCGGGTGTGCACCATCCCAATAGTGGTATCAGAGCCCTGGTTCAGGGGCTGGGTGGTGGTTGCGCTTGCAAGTTCTCCGATGTCTCTGCGTAAGCTCGACCAAGACCTGTGGTGTGGGTGACCTGATGGCCTGTAACATGGGGTAGACATGTGGTCTGTGGTCTGGTGGTCTTGGTTTGAGGAGAGGATTGAAAGGGAGCAAACCATATCACACATCGGAGAATGAACTATAGTTGCAAGCATATATAATGGCAACCCCAACTCCATTAGTATGAGGCCTTTTGGGGATTATCCCAAGAGCAAAACCATGAGGGCTTTGCTCAAAGAGGACAATATCATACTAATGTGGAGTTCGGGTGTGCACCACCGATACCCAACAACTACAATTGTTAGAAAAGGTGGATGGTATGAGGCCACTAAATTGATTTTGGTTTAGATGAAAGATGGTTAAAGATCCGCTGAAGTTCCCAAAGTACTTTGGCAGTCTTCCTTCCAGAGTACTCCCTCCGTCCCACAATAGATGTCACATTTGTGGGACAACACGAGATTTTAGGAGGTTTTACTTTGTGTGTTAAATGGAGAGAGAAAATATAATTTTTGTATTCATGTGAGAGAGAACTTTTTCCAAAAAGGGAAATGTGACATCTTTTGTGGGACAGAGGGAGTATTATTTGAGAGAAGAAGATCAGAAAGTTGTGACAACTTGAAGATGGATGATGGGAGTTCACCATTTAATTTTTTGGAAGACAGATGTAAGAACTCCAGATTTGAAAGATTTCCGATTGTCGATGGAATTGGACCTTCAAACAATTTATTTGGAAGATAAAATGACATAAATCAAATTTATTCATACCAAAAACACACATGCATGGCATTTTACTCATCGTATCAATATGTTTTTTTATCTGCCTTAGATATTACTTCCCCGTCCGCAATTAGGAGGCCCATATTTCCGTTTTGGCCCGTCTGCAAATAGGACACTTGATTTATTTTTACTATAAATGATAATAGACCCCACGTACCACTGATCCATATTCCACTCACATTAGATTTAGTTGTATAAAAATAAGATACATAGTCCACTCACTTTTCTTAACATTTTGTGGTAGACGGAGCACACAAAATCAATATGTTTGTTGTCAAGATTTTTCAAGATATGTCAAGTAGTAGATAGGGGATGAGAGCTCACCATTTAATTTGTTGGAAGTGAGATACAAGTACTCTAGATTTGAAAGATTTACATTGGTGGATGGTATTGGACCTTCAAATCATTTATTTGAAATATAAGAAGGATATAAATCAAATTTCTTTACATCTAAAATTGTACATGCATATCATGTTCTGAACTAATCTAATATTCCATACTAGTATGACATCTTGCATGTGAGTAGCTATTAAAATATGGTATTTGGCCAACAAAAATACTCATGAGATGTCGAGCTGCAAATGGAGGATGGGAGCTCACCATTTAATTTGTTGGGACATATATAGCAATAACTCATATGGTAATATCCCAAGGAACAAATTATTACTAATATAACTGATAAACACGGGATTTGCATGTTTTTAAGGCCTAGATTTGGCTCTTTTTAAATGTCAATCTTGCAAATTATATTCTTAAATTGCATATATTATATATTTTGGTATTTTGACGTGTTTGTTGATAAATGATAGAAAAAGATAGAAAAAATGTGCAAGTCCATCATAGAAATTATGAGGTGGGTTAGGCTGGTTAGAGTTTCCCTCTTCCCATTTAAAGTTCGGGTGTTCTTTCCAAGGTCATCCTCCTGCCTTCCAGGATTCGAGCTCCTATTTGAATTCCAAAGCCCAGTTGTATTTCGATAGTGATCCTCTTGGGCAGTTACTGTGGTGGCCTTAATTGGAGGAGCTTGCAATTTATTATTCTCAATTGCCGACAAAAGTGCCCTCTCGAGCTTGTCAATCCGACTCTGCAACTGATCATCATTTTCCACTGCTGCAGCATTCGCCATACCTCTCTTGGGCAGGGGAGCACGTGGATCATCATAGGCCCTTTTCGCGTAGAGAAGTCTTTCCATAATTCTCTTCGCCTTACTAACTCGTAGTTTGGAAAAACTTCCTCCACTCGATGAGTTCACTAAGTCTTTGCTCTCCTTATTCATCCCCTCATAGAAAATTGAGTAAATTTCTACTTCCAACATGTGGTGGTTTGGGCATGCCTCCAACAGACCCATGTATCTTGACCAGTACTGATTTAGGGTCTCATCATAACCTTGTGTAGTTCCTCGGATTTCCTCCCTGAGTGCCCTTGTCTTGGCCGCTGGGAAGAACTGATCCAAAAACATCATCTTGAAGTCAGACTAGGTTCTGATAGAATTTGGTAGCAGCCTCATGAACCAAGTATTCATATCCCCTTTAAGAGTAAGGGGAAGGGCCTTCAGCCTATAGTCATCCTCTCTTGATCCCGCTGGCCGCTTCTGTG
This sequence comes from Salvia hispanica, assembly GCF_023119035.1. Classification (NCBI taxonomy): domain Eukaryota; kingdom Viridiplantae; phylum Streptophyta; class Magnoliopsida; order Lamiales; family Lamiaceae; genus Salvia; species Salvia hispanica. The sequence goes on along the minus strand of NW_025952250.1, from coordinate 4,987 downwards.
CAAGGCAGATCTTGCAAAATTCATGTAAACACTCATAAGGGATGTCACAACACCTCCCCAAGAACACAGGCAGGACGGCCATAATGTGGGGCTTCACGTAGACTGCTTCTCTGAGCTGAAAACTGTGACTAATACTTATGTGTTTATGGCTGATGACAAAAATTATGAGATTGTTGGCATTGACACTGTGTGTTTAAAGTTTGACAATGGTTTTGTGCTCAACCTGAAGGATGTGAGATATGTTCCCGAATTATGCTATAATTTGATGTCATGCACTGCTTTAGAGAATGCTGGCATGGGAGGGAAATGGGGGGAAGGGTGCATGAAAATTTGTAAAGGTTCATTGTGTCTGTTTAAAGCCAAGAGGAAATGTGGTTTGTACGTCTATAATGAGTGCATGTTACTTGTGAAAAAGCTTATGCTAATGTGGTTAATACTGATAAATTTGTGCTTTGGCACAATAGGCTTGGTCATATGAGTGAAAAGGCCTTAATATTCTGAAGAAGCATGCCATTTTATCTGATTCTGATGTTAGTGGTGATTTGCCTTTTTCTGACACATGTGTGCTGGAAAACAGCACAAGGTTTCCTTTCCTACTCCTGTACCTGCTAATGTTAGCAAAGATATTTCTTGAATATGTGCATATGGATGTGTGGGGGCAAAGTTTGGTGTTTCCTTATGAAACATAAGGATGAGGTTTTTAGGAAAATTGTTTCTTGGAAAACTTTAATTGAGACACAGACTGGAAAGAAGCTTAAGGCTATTAGAACTGACAATGGTTTGGAGTTTTGCAATACGCATGTTGATGAGTTGTGTGCTGCCTTTGGAATTAAAAGACATAAAACAGTTCCTTATATTCCCCAGCAAAATGGGGTTGCTGAAAGAATGAACGTGACTTTGCTCGAAAAAGTGAGGTGCATGCTTGCTAAATCTGGGTTATCAAAAAAGTTTTGGGGTGAATGCTTGTTGACTGCTACTTATTTGATTAATAGGTCTCCCTCTGTTCCTCTCCTTGGGCAGTGCCCTGAATATGTTTTTTCTAGAAAAACTTTGAATATTTCTCATCTTTGTTTGGGTGTTCTGCTTTTGTGCATACAAAAACTGATAAACTTGAACCTAGATCCAGAAAGGGTGTTTTTCTAGGGTATCCTGAGGGTGTTAAAGGGTATAGGATCTGGTTAAGAGATCAACCTGGATTTAAAGTGGTAATTAGCAGGGATGCTGTGTTTAATGAACTTGAGTTTCCTTGTTTGAAGTTGTCTGATAACCCAACTCCAGCTACTGTGGATGATGAGCCTCTTATGGAGGTGGAGTCCACATAATCTCTCACTCGTGTGGAGCATCCTAGTGATACTCCAAGTGAGGTGGAGCAACCTTTCTGGTCTATACTCCTACTCTTGATGACACACCCAATGAGGGAAACTTAAATGTGAATGATGAGTTGCCTCCCCAAAATGTGAATGATGATGTTGTTAATGTGCATGCTAGTCCTGTAAGAAATATTCCTCCTGTCCAGAATCTGATTAATAGCCCTGCTGGCATTCATAATGCCATTGATGCTCCTAACTTGCAGGATTATGTGCTTGCTAGAGTTAGAACTAGAAGAACTAATGTGAAGAAACCTGTCAAGTTTGATGGCTATGTTGGTTTGGTTGCTCTTATAAATCTTGCTTTTAATGTGTATGAATCTGATGGGGATGAACCTCAATCTTATAAGCAAGATGCCAAATCTAAATTCTGGAAACAGTGGCATAAAACCATAATGGAGGAAATGCATTCTTTGATGATAAATCATACATGGATCCTTGTACCTTTGCCTCCTGGTGCATCTGTGGTTGATTGCAGGTGGCTTTACAAATTAAAATTTGAGGTGGAGGGCCTTAGGTACAAGGCCAGACTTGTGGTAAAGAATTTTACTCAGCAAGAGGGAGTAGATTAAGAAAATGACAAATCAATATATTTAACTCAATGGAACAGTTCATGCCACAGGTATTCGATAAAAAGCTTAAGAGAACATTGTATCTGAAGAAACATAGAAAGAAAAAGCAAACAAAAGGAACGATCCACGTGAAGGCCCATTAAAGTGTAAATATTTGGCCCAAAATAAAATTCTACTCTTTTTACCAAATAATTTGTCCAGGCCCAAAATAAAGTCTAATTCCAAAGTCGATTCATGAGATTACTCAATGTTTATTACTTGTGTTTTGGACTAACTAAATGATTGTTTGTTTAAATTTGACTAAAATCATAGCAAATTTCATATAATGAGATAGTAATCAAGACTTTAGGGGTATATATTTAAACTTAACTTACTAAAGATAATAAAGATATATATAGTATTTTCATAATATTCATTACAAATATATATAATATGTATAGTTTGTAGTTATGTAATAGCGCTGCCATATCATAGCTAAATCTCAAAAATTACTGCTACTGAAATTAACCCCAAACCATACGAAATTCGTTTGAAACTTACTCTACGTGACAAAATAATGACTTGCACAGACAGGTCAACAAAGTGTAGAATTCATTAAAACAGCTTCCCTCATTTTCGATTAATATGTGACTTTACAGAGTGAGAAGTATGTGGAAAATTGTCACTTTCTAATTGTCACATTTGGAAAGCAGCCCCGGTCAAGCGGCTGTCGACTGTCATGCAGGCCCAATTCACCAAGGGAGCCTGGCCTCATCGTAAGACTCGTTGTCTCGATCGTTATCAAGATTTTACCGATAGTTGAATTTCTTTCTTTCTTTCATTATTATTATTATTGCATTTAATTTAATGTAAGAGTAATGCGTAATTATGAGCTACACTCTGTGTTATTTTCATTATCAATTCTTTCCCAAAATGCAAAATTGACTCGAACGCTCTATAATTAGGAGACATTGTATCCATTTTTTATTAAGAAGCTACACTCATTTTCATTTATGAGATAGAACACATAATGAAAATTGTCACGTTGCGCTTGACTTGACTTGACTCGTGATAGACTTTGCACATTTGTTTGGAACTTTATATAAAGTTGCCCGGTTTTATTCACGTAAGTTTTTCTCTTGGTTCATGAATACAACACGAATATTTAAATTTTAAATAGAATACCACTCTAATATCACGAAAGCACAAAAGATTAACACATAATTTGACCCAAAATAAAATTTTACTTTCATTACTAAATAATTTGACAACGCCTTGTGATTATAATACAAACTTGGGCTCACGTATATTTTCCATGACCACTCTTATTTCCCAAAAACATATTAGGTAGTAATTTTCCAAAAGTAACTTTTATTTTCATAACCAAATATTTTTATCAAGGCCCAAAATAATGACTTGAACCGACAAGTCAATAAAAATTAATGTTAAGGTGGGACACCAAATGCGTATTTATACTTCAAGTGGGACTTGATTACATAAGCTTCACTCGTTTTCCAGTGGGACAGTACAATTTTGGAATTTATCTCTTTGTAGTTGACTTGACTTGGAAAAGTTTTCTCCAAAATTCTACCTTCACTGCAATTATTTTACTCCCCCCGTCCTACAAAAGATGTCACACTTTCCTTTTTAGTTTGTCCCACAAAAGATGTCACATTTCCCTTTTTGGTAAAAGTTCTCTCTCACATGAATATAAAAATTATATTTTGTCTCTCCATTTAACACACAAAATAAAACCTCCTGAAATCCCGTGTCGTCCCACAAGTGTGACATCTTTTGTGAGACAGAGGGAGTAGCTTTCAATAAAAATTGTCTTCTTAGCCCCAATCACACTTCAAGTAAGTTACTCTAATTCTATTTTTTAAATCAAAACATATTTTAAGAATTATTCTACATATGAATATAAAAAGTTAGTAGATTATGATTTTTATTTTTGTATGTTACTAATTTTATAATAAAATTTGGGTTAAGTGAATTAATATAATGTAATATATACTATTAGTAATAGTAAAAGTGAAATGAGAATTTTAATTATGGATATTCGTAAATGGCAAATATGAGATAGTAATGGCTTAGACCATCTCCAATGGTACATTAAAACCTAAAATGGGATAGATATTTAGCTCCAATAGTACTAAAAAATCAATCCTATTTTTAGTTTTTGAGAAAAAAATACCTATCTTTAGGTTTACACTAAACCAAAACCTAAAAAATTCTCAAATTTTGTGAATAAAAAAGCATAATATAGAGAATATTCTTTTAAGTTTGAGTTTAGTGTAAATGGTTGGAGTAAAATCAATATTTAGTGTGAGATTTACACTAAAATGGGTTTGAATTTAGTGTACTATTGGAGATGGTCTAAACTCAATTTTTTAGTGCGACATGGCCTGGAGGCTGGAAAATATTGTACTGTGTATTAGTTTTGTATAACAGGCCACCTACTAGTCTTCTTGTTAGCACACATCACTATTCACTACAATTAGCACTCTCCATTTGCATTGTGGAGAGAGTATCCCCATTCTACATATTTTCCCTACTCCTAGTATCCCAAAAAAAATTGGCATTTTCACCCCTTGAACGATGTCCTCCCATTATGCAAGAACGTTGCGAATTTTAAATCATTCAAAATCAGTTGATGTTTTCATCGTCGTTTGCATTGACCGTTGGAATTCCATCATTAATACTCCTTCCGTCCCCTATTAGGAGTCACTCTTTGACCGGATACGGGTTTTAAGAAATGTAAAGAAAAGTTGGTTGAAAAAGTTAGTGGAATGTGGGATCCATTTTTTATATTGGTTTTATAATAAAATGTGAGTGAATTGAGTTAGTGGAATGTGGGACCTACTTACTATTTAAGGTAAAAATGAAGTGTGACTCTTAATTGGGGACGGACCGAAATGGAAAAATGTGACTCTTAATGGGGGACGGAGGGAGTGTATCATTCTAAATCAGTTGATGTTTTCATCGTCGTTTGCATTGACCGTTGGAATTCCATCATTAATACTCCCTCCGTCCCCTATTAGGAGTCACTCTTTGATCGGACACGGATTT
>NW_025952249.1:0-20533 GCF_023119035.1 Salvia hispanica | reverse complement strand
TTATGTCTAGTTTATAAAACCAAAACCAAAAATATTCCGTGTCTCTAGATAGTATATGACGCTTAGTATATGATAGCCAGTTGCAATCTTATTCCCTATGTTCGATATCCCGGTATTGACCTTTAGTTATACTAGATCTACCGGTAAACTTGCTGGTATTTTTAGTGTTAATAAATAGTGCATCAGATACTATGCAAATCGATTAGTAGCAATTAAAAAGGTAAAAAGAAATAGAAAACACTACTCAAACACAAGCAGTAGTTCCAAATCAAACACAAGTAGTTCCAAATCAAACACAAGACATCACACAATTCTCTTTGGCTTCAAATCAAGTTCCCCTGCGTGTTGGTGTAGCTCGGTTGCGTTTCTTCTTCGTCTTATATTTATAACCAACTCCGAAAAAGAATTCCACTAACCATCTTGGCCTTCCACTTCTAATAATCATGTAACCAATTCCAATCCCAACTGCGAATCCACTTCCATATCCCATCACAACACATCGCCAACCAAATCCATCTATAAATCCATTTTCATAATATTCTTCTTCAGCAGCAGGCTGTATCAATTTCCCATCATCCTCTTTGCATTTTCTTGTCAACGGAAGTCCACACAATCCCAAGTTTCCCATATATGAATCATTCTCAAATGTGGAGAACTGATTATATCGCGGTATTTCTCCAACAAGATAGTTTATTGAAAGGTTTAATTTCGCAAGAAATGTCAACCTTGTCAATTCACTTGGAATTTCTCCATCCAATTTGTTTGCTGACAAATCCAACGATTCGATGTCACTCATGTTTCCTAGAGATGAAGGTATATGTCATGTGAGGCTATTATGGGACAGGTTCAAGTATTTGAGAATCGTAAGATTTCCTATGGAATGTGGAATAATCCCGGAGAAATTATTGGAGGATAAGTCAATTGTTGTGAAGGTTTCCAGTAGTTTATTCAATAACCGATCCTGACCTTTCAAGGTGACTATCATATCCACAGATATTCGATACTCGTCATCATAATATTCTTCTTCACTGTTGGAATTCTCTGTGTCATCTCTTTGCTTTTCCTCAATCATTGTTCTGAAATTCTTGAAATATCTTTCAGGTAGAGAGCCTATAAATGCATTATGAGATATATCTAGAACTTGTAACATAGGAAATGGATGTTTCGTTGGTGAAGGAAGTGATAAGTTGCCATCAAACTTGTTAGACTTCAACACTAGCACTTTAAGCTTGGGAAAGTGTTCCATCCAAAAGGGAAATTCGTCTTGTATTCTATTATTCCCAATGTCGAGACCCCTTAGACTTGGGCAATTGATTAAGGATTTAGGTAATCGTCCGTTAAATTTGTTATTACCCAAATTGATGGACAAAAGACTACAATTCTTAGAAAATGTAGATGGAATGAGGCCACTAAATTTATTTTCATTTAGATGAAAATAGGTCAAAGATCTGCTGAAGTTTCCAATGCACTGTGGCAGTCTTTCTTCCAAAGTGTTATTTGAGAGAAAAAGATACTCAAGGGATGACAAGTTGCAGATGGAGGATGGGAGCACACCATTTAATTTGTTGGAAGAGAGATATAAATACTTCATATACGAAAGATTTCCGATTTTGGATGGAATTGGACCTGCAAACAATTTATTTAAAAGATAAAAGAAGGATACAAATCAAATTTCTTTATTCAAAATATGCAAATGGATGTCATTTTACTCATTGTAAGCACATGCCTGTTATCTGCATTATATGTAAACATATCTGCATTATAAAGCATTGTTTTCCAACTCATTTGTGTCCTATTGTAGCCATAGTATTCATGTTAATATCCCTGAGAGATTTATAAATATAAATGTCACTAGTATGACATCTAGCACGTGAGTAGCTATCAAAATGTGGTATTTGGCCAACAAGTGCATATGGAGGATGAGAGCTCACCATTTAATTTGTTGGAAGAGAGATCTAAGAACCACAGGTTTGTAAGATTTCCAATGGTGGATAGTATTGGACCTTCAAACAATTTATTTGAAAGATACATAAGGATATAAATAATAATTCTTTACTTTTAAAAATGCACATGCATAGCATTTTAACAACACATTTATGAGTACAAAACTGATTATTTTAAAATTATTATTTAAATCAAACTGAGGTTTTGATCGATGCAAACTGTCATCAGAAATATTCACTAAGGGATATGCCTAGTTGCAAATTAATATATTGCATTTTGCTCTAAAGATCCCAAAAATGCAATACTACAAAGCATTGTGGTCAAAGAATATAAAGCATTGTTTTCCAACTCTCCTCAATCATCAAGATGACAAAATCTCGGAATAACTCTTATAATCAAAGTGTTTACATAAAGATTGTATAACTTCTCAATGTTCATGTCCTTTCGTATCCAGAGACTAGAGTATTAAGTTAATATCCCAAATACCCGAATAACGGAATTCATGTCCAATCTGTCTAGCTCAAACATGTAGAAAATCACTATATATATAATATTATGACATATTTCATTTGTTGGAATCGAGATGTATGAATACCAAATTCGATTGATGTCCAATGGTGGATGGTATTGAACCTTCAAACAATTTATTCGAAATATAAAAAGGACATAAGACAGCCATTGGTAAATGTTGATGGAATGAGCCCACAAGATTATTCAAGAGATGACAAATTGCAGATGGAAGTTAGGAGCTCACCATTTAATTTGTTGGAGGAGAGAACCAAGGACCGCATCTTTGTAATATTTCCAATGGTGGATGGTATTGGACCTTCAATCAATTATTTGAAAGATAAAAGAAGGATATAAATCAAATTTATTTATATAAAAAATACACATAAATGACATTTTACTCATTGTAACAATATGGCGGTTAACATTTTACAGTAGAGGGACCACATAAAATCAAAATGTAAGTTGTCAAAATGACCAATCTTTCATGAAATAACTCCCATAAATCAAAATGTTTAAATAAAGTTAGCATAATTTCAAATATAAAAGATGTTGCGAAAATATAACTATTCATCCTAATGTATGAACTTTTCAGTGTCCAGTCCATGTTCTAACATCCAGAGTAATGAAATTCAGGTCCAATTTGCCTAGCTTGCATATAGGAAATCATTATAACAAAAACTATTATAAAAATGACATAATATGCTATGTATTCTGAGAGTTATAAAAATTCCCAACAATCTTATTTAATGAATGTCAAGTTGCGGATGAGAATGGGAGCTCACCATTCAATTTGTTGAAAGAGAAATCTAAGGAATCCAGATTTGAAAGATTTCCGATAGTGGATGGAATTGGACCTTCAAACCATTTGTGAATAAGGATACAAATCAAATTTATTTATATATTTAAAATATACATACATGACATTTTAGTCATTGTAACAATATGACGGTTATCCGCATTAAATATTAGTAACATTTTCCGGTACAGGGACCACATAAAATCAAAGTGTAAGTTGTCAAGGTGACCAATCTTTCATGAAATAACTCCCATAAATCAGAATGTTTAAATAAAGTTAGCATAATTTTCAAATATAAAAGTGTTGGCAAAAATATAACTATTCACCCTAATGTATGAACTTTTCAATATCCGTGTTCTGACATATATAGATTATTCATGTTAATATCCCAAGTAATGAAATTCAGGTTCAATCTGCCCAGCTTGCGTATAGGAAATCATTATAACAAAAACAATTATAAAAATGATATAATATGCTATGTATTATGAGAGTTATAAAAATTCCCAACACGATTATTTAATGAATGTTAAGTTGGAGAGGAGAATGGGAGCTCACCATTTAATTTGTTGGAAGAGAAATCTAAGATCCGCAGATTTGAAAGGTTTCCAATGGTGGATGGTATTGGACCTTCAAACCATTTATTGAAATATAAGAAGTATATAAATAAAATTTCTTTACATCTAAAATTGTACATGCATATCAGGTTGTGAACTAAACTAATACTCCATATTTTAGATAAAAGCACCACTTAATTTGTTGGGACATATATAGCCATAATTCATATGGTAAAATCTCGAGGAACAAATTACTACTAAAATATTGCATGTGAAACGATTATTGCCGAGGAATATAAAGCATTGTTTTCCAAGTTCCCACTCAATCGGTTAATGACTTGAGGTATTTCACCTGAAAATTTATTTGTTGAAAGGCGCAGCCACTACAAATTTTGTAGGTTTCCAATCTCTGGTGGGATGCTGCCTGAAAACAAGTTATTAGAGAGATCCAGATACTTGAGGTTTGTGAGCAAGCCTATTTCTGATGGAAGTTCCCCACTGAATTCATTGTCTTCAATTCGTAGTTCGTTTAGCTGTCTCCAACTCATGATGAAACGCGACAATATTTCACCACTCAGGTTATTATCAGATAGTTCCAACACAGATAAACTGCCCAGATTTGATAAGGATGGCGGCAATGGCCCCGAGAGTGAATTCATGGATAAATCTAAGTAGGTCAGCTTGTTACACAGGCCCAGCTCCCGGGGAATGGAAGAATTGAAGCTGTTCATTCGAAGATCTAGAGTTCGTAGATTTGTGAGTAGGCCTATAGAAGGAGGGATTTCTCCTATAAACGAAATATCGTAAGCTTCAGAATATGCAGGCTTGTAATAAGGCTTACTGAATCAAGAATGTTGCCAGAGAAGTTGGTGAGTTGAAGATCCTTTAACTTGGAGAGGTTAGTGATATTTGGTGGCAGGTGGCCTTGAAAAACATTGCTGGTGAGCTTAAGATATTCAAGTTTGACCAAATTGGTAAACAATGATTCAGGAATTTGGCCTGTGAAGTTGTTTAGGGATAAATCAAGAAAAGTAAGGTTGAGACATGTGGTTGAAGTGTGGGAATTGTGAGGTGCGTTCATTTAAACCAATATTAAGGTGAGTTAAGAAAGGGAACATGGGAAATCCATAGAAACCAAGATTAAGGTGAGTTAGGAAATGGAAAGTGGGAAATCGAGACCAGTCAGGAGTTTCAAAGTAATTGAAGCCCAAATCCAAGAAACGCACCTTCCTCAGATTGCCAATCTGATATGGGATTTCTCTAACCATATGGTTGTTGGAAAAGCTCAGGTATCGAAGCTCTGTCAAGCGGCCGATCTCTGGTGGAATGGCGCCAACAAATAGATTGTTGGAGAAGTCCAAGAGAGTGAGGCTTGTGAGGTTGCCTAAACCAGCTGGTATGGAGCCGGTGAGATCATTCCCACTGAGGTTGAAAGTGGTGAGATTCAGCAGTGCAGTGAAATGGGACAGATCCAATGTCCCTGCAAGTTCTGCACCGGAGAGATCAGTCCCAGAGACAGATCCCTTGTCATTGCAGCGAATGCCAATCCATCTGCAGTGGTTGCTGATGTTGTTGACGGACCAAGACTTGAGAGAAGCAGAAGATGATAGGCTGGATTTCCATCTCATCAAAGCCTCTGCTTCACTTGTGGCTGCTCTTGAAGGACACAGATATAGACACAGTGTTAGGAGAGAAAGATATGTAAGAAAAAGGTATGCTGTTTTCATGGCTGATGTTTTTGTCTATCTACTCTGCTTCATTTGCCTATTTATATGCAAACTAGGAAATGCCCTTTTACTCAAAATTAAAATAATATATTCCACAAATATGTCTGAAAGCTTATCCAATTACATTTTCTCAGTCAAGTCAACTTCAAAGTGTGAAATTTCCAGAGTGCTAATTGTAATGATGTGCTAAGAAGAAAAAAGTGGCAACTTTTGATGTTGCAATTGCAATGCTAAAATGAAATATTATACCTAAAATAATATTTTTCAAGTCAAGTCTAAGTCAAGTGCAAAGTGTAAAATTACCAAACTTTTGCTGCCCCACTAGAAATGAGGGCAGGCTTAGTCTTTGATAGGATAGAGAAGTGGAAAATTGGTAAGCTTGAACTTGCAAAGAATATAACACACAATAAATTAACTAGAAACAGAAACGAATAAATAGGCCAGCATTGAGAAATAATATAATAAATTTTCTCAAACATATCCATCTAAATTTTCGTCCTAAACCTTAGCCTCCAACTAGGGTTTTGAATCTCTCGCATGCCTAATTTGTATCAACGCAACATTAATATTAGAGGAAGAATTACGATATAGTTTGGCGTGTGGAATGGTTATTCGATGATAATGGGATAACAACTTCCTTGGAGAGAAATGACTCAGTGGGAAACATAATTGTATACAAGACTTTAATGTGAATCACACATATTATTTTCCTTGGAATAGTCGAGTTTCTTCGAAACTGAGCCTTATCTCCACGTTACTTCGAAACTCATCATATTCTATTTCTACTGGCTCTCGATCATTGCTCTGAAATTGTTGAACAATCATTTTTACGTCTAAGTACATATGACGAAATATATTACATTGAAACGTGGATGAAACTTTTTATATAATCACCCAGCAAAAAAGGGGTGATTTCAATAATGGTTAGCGCAATCAAGTCATCAAGAGGAGGAATTTTGACATAGTTTGGCGTGTGGAATGGTTACTCCATGATAATGGGATAACAACTTTCTTGGAGAGAAATGATTCAATTGTCAGAGTTTGTATACTAGAAATCATGTTTTGAGTGATTGAATACTGTAAAACTCTTATTTTATTTTTCAATGAATAAAACAGATTATTTTTGTCATAGGGTCTATTTCTTGTTCAGTAGCCATATGCCAAATCTCCTGAAAACCCTCAACCTAGATAAAAAAATCATACAAATATCAATACGTATATAACACATGAAAGCATATAGTTTAATATCACAAACTTACAAATAATCTCATCGAAGAAGCCGGTTCGTTCATCCCAGCAGTTGACCGTACCCTCCAGGTTGAGTTAGGTACGTCACTGTAATCCTGTTATACCATGCCATATATCCCGGACTCAATGGGATATTTATGGACATCGTCGCGGCATCGGATGCCTGGAACCTTTCATACCTCATGTCCCACTCCCCAATGAACAACTGATGCGTCTTTTCCCAATCATTACCCTTCTTACCACGCCGATCATTTTTACCCAAATGATCAGCATTTTTGAGCAACCTATCGACTGATTGAGGAATCTCCTGGTACCGATTGAATTGTCTGCGCACTCGCCCAGCCTCATGCGCCTCGATATAGGCCCAACACACTAAATAAGTATCACACATGGAGCATTGGTTCGCATCATTGCAGTAGTCAGGCAGTATGCGATCCACATATGGTGTCCACAGAAACTACAAACCAACAATGCAAACGCCAAATTAACAAAATAATAAATTCATAAATTAAGTCAACATAAAAATAAAATTCACTTGGCCCAGGTGTAATCAAGGATATTTGATAACAATAATGCTCCACCGAAAATCTAGGAGCATTTCCTATTTGAGTAGTTCCTATTTGAGTAGTTCCCAAGATGCATAAACAAATAAATGTTCAAATACATCACCTAGCCCCACATGGTGTATACGGCTCGTGCACAGACGCTACTACGAACGATGGCCTCAATGTAGGCATTCTTTCCCACGCCCAAAGCTGCAGAAGAATCATAGGCCCGCCCAACTCTTTCCTCTTGTGAACGGAAGCCTCGCACAATGATACAAGTACGATAAAGCTGCACTTCCCTAACTAATGGTGATCACCTCGTCCGGATCCTCAAATGCATTGAGCCACATAAAAGGAATCTTACACCCTGTGGTGTCTGGGAAAATTAGTCCTCCTAACAAGATTAAAGCATGGATACGTGCCCTTTGGATGTAGACATAATCAGGTAGCCCATCACCCAAAGGTATCATCGTTTGATTAATCAGAGCGGTCATTAGCATACCGCCTTGCTTTGTCTCGTATGTTGCATCGGGTATCCATCCCAACAAATATCGGCACTTGTTGGGTCGATCGGGATATCCGACATGATGATCATGACATGTGAAAACACGACCGTCCGCTCTCAAGCCCCACAGGAGTACTTGTACATCTTCTAGGGTGACTGTCGCCTCTCCTAGATGGAAAGTATGTGTCTCCGGCCTCCAACGCTCAACCAAAGCAGTTATAAGCTCGTTGTCGACCTTCATCGACTTCCCACATTAGATCACGCCTCCAAAACCAAACATGTTAAGCCAATGCCTCACATGGGCATGAATATCCACATCCCATGTCTTACTTTCCGTACGGCGAACTTTGAAAATATGTGATGTCCCTTCCGTTAGTAGTTTATTTGATATGCGTTATTTCTGAAAATATAGAACTGATGGATCTTCAGGTCTATTGTCACGACCACAACTCCCTAGTGCTAGTGAGCGTAGCTATTTCGCGACTAAACAATTCTCAATAATCAAGGGACAACAATAAAAAGGATGAAATCACTTAAAGCAATAGTATCAAAGGCATATGGGTACATAGTCAAAACGTGTTCAGAGTATCAAGACTAAGTTCATAGCTTTCTAGCACATAACTCTAGATTGCAGCGGAAGAGTCCAAGACAAAATAGCACGTATGAAGACATGCTACTTTGGGTTACCTAACTACTTATTTAGAAGTCTTGTCCCAACACCTTCGCCTCCTCGTACACGTTCAACCTGCACATTTGAAAATAACATGCAGGGCTGAGTATTTGATATACTCAGTGGGCACATTGCCAAAAATAGTTCTATTTTAAATTGTCAATGCCACAGTTAAGTGATCACGGGGTTTTACTTAAAAGTCCCGAGTCACTAAATACTTTTCCTTTAGTAAAGATTTTGATTGCGCAATCACATAACATGGATATACCATATCTGAAACTGATGTGAACCGGGAATGTGGCCACATTCCACGACGGTCACTGGACCGGCCAACTCCTTTGTTAGCTCACGGTCCCCTTATGTGTACACTAGTCCGAGTAGGGTTTGCGGCCCTACTGGGACCCGAATTCGATTTAACTTAAATTGGCATAGCCAAGCAGATAGGTAATCATAAAACAAAACATGGCATGACAACATACTTGAGCAAAGAATTCACATTTTCATACTGAAATCACGTTTTAAAAGAATGCCCACCTCAAAAGCTAAAGCTCCTTCCGTAATTTCCTTAACTTGGCCTTAGATGCCGTGTGAAGACGTCCCTTTAGGAAATAAAATAATACTTAATTAGATTTTTAGATATCCATTAAGCTTAAACATGAATGCATCCTAAGTGCGTGATCATTTTATTCTTTTTCTAAAAATTTCTAGAAGAGTTCTAGAATTCTTGAATATTAATTAAATCAGTAGATTTAATTAAATTAGAGAAAATTATTCGCTTAACTAGAGGGTGCTACCTCTCATGCCATCTATAAAAATAAATAAATTAGGCTCGAGGTCTATTCGTCATTAGAGTATCATATCTTCTTAAAATTAATTATTTGAGCGCTCGTACTAGATTCCGGAAATTTTGATTTATCCTCGTGGAAATAATTAGCGGGCTATTACCTAATCCATAACATATAAAGGCCCATGATTTAATTAGGTTCCTACTTTAATTTAATTAGTGGCCCAAGACATTAATCAAATTGTCAAGGCCCAGAACATAAAAAAAAGGTGGCCCAATACTCCCCCACACCCATCGGCCTCTCTCTCTCTCTCATCCAACACAAAACAAAAATCCCCAATTTTCAAAACACCAAACCCTAAATCCATTTCTCTCTTCTCTCTCGGCGTATCGCCGCCATCCGCCGCCGCCTCGCCCTCTTCCTCGGCCGTCCGACGAGCAGGGCTGCCGCCTGCTGCGTCGCTCGGCGCCGCTGTGAATGCACAGGCACCGGTTACGCTGCCCTGCTCCTGCCCGGAGGTCGCCTTCACAGCAGCCCGGCCTTCCCATCACCGGACAGCCGGAGAGCCCTCCGCCACTGCACCCTCTCGCCTCGCCGTTATTCCGTTAGGTAAGGTAGGGCAATTTATTTACAGTATTTAATTATTTATCATCTTTCCCTCTTTTTGTTTAAAGGTTGGTGCTTTTAACTTGTAGCTTGTAATTGCTAGGTTGTAGTGGTGGTTCGGAGTGTGGGGCTGTCCAACGGAGAGCCGATGCTCGCTGCCGGAAGTCCGGCAGATTCACCTCCTCAAGATAAGTTTTCCAGTTAGCTTAGTCATTAAAGTGTCTACTTACTTCTGCTGCTTCATGAATTCAGTGATTTTGGAGCATTTGTCTTACTGTTATGGCTGGCTTAGTGGTGGAAAATGATGTTAAACTTGTTGTGCATTTGTTGATGTTACTTGGGCAGATTCTACTATCAATTATTTGTGCATATGCTTGTAAAAATGAAAGAAAAGGAAGGTTTGGGGGTCTACTGATCTTACTTAAGACTTAACATGTTGATTGAGACTTCTAAGTTATAGAGCTTCTATATGATGACATGAGAATTGATTGGAAGAAAAAGATGGAGGTGTAATACATCTGGAAAATCGAAAGGATGGCTGCCTTTGCTGCCGTTTACCTTGTTCCACCCTTTACTCTCGGTTTATGCTGAAATTTGAAGTGTGTGTGAAAGGGAGTTGAATGTGGTGTGGAGGGAATTTTATAGGCTGATTGTGGTGTACTCTTGAGCCTTAAATGGTTGCTGTACCATTTGTTGCTATGTGGCAGAAAATCTCACCTTTAGTGATCCTTATGCAGCACTCTTTAACTGAGAATTGGTGGTATTCTAAGGACATAAGGACTATGCATTCATGTTATTTGTTGTCTTTCTTTTCTTTTTGCAGGGGCTTGTTGGGGGATCAATAGCTGCAGCTGCCCTTGCCTCTTTTGGCAAGGTATTTTGGTCTATATTTGAAAGGTTGTTGCTCCCTTTTCTTTACTTAGGAGACAGTTAGCCTCAGCACTTGCAAGGTCATTATTTTTTTTCTTTATTTGTTCTTGGTCTTCATGTTACATGTGCTCAATAGAGGTGATGGCTCGTACTTGGCTCGTATTAAACCAGAAGGGCCGAGAAAGGGTTTGGGTCTGAGGAGGAAGTCGAAGTCCAAGGGTGGAAACTGCACAAAAAAAAAGTCCCTCTTCCAAGCTCTAGGCCCATACTTGTATAATTTGTACTTAGCATTCAAATTTCCTTTTCCTTAAACTCACATGTATTTAATTAAGTAAGCTAAAGTGTAACTTGGAAAGTAGTTGCACTTTCTTAGCTAGAAAATGAACTCTTCATATTCTTCCTCGTTAGATATGTATCGTAACAGAAATGGAAAAACTTTGGTTCACTCCAAATCTCACTATTTTTATTTTGCATCTAATCGGCACTTAAGTAACACAAGTTAACGAGTTCTTATTTATTTCATCATAAGAAGAGAGTGACGAAAATTTCCAAGTTGGTGAACCTTTACAACTTAACTCAAAAGAAAACGAGCGGGTATTACATCTATATAACAATTGCCCTCTAGAACTTGAAGTTGCCATATAATCCTACAAGATAATCACAAAACAATAATTACAAACAAATCATATGCTAATTAAGCCTTGTTGCAGCAGGCTGATAATGCCTCCAAATGATCAATTAACAACAAGATGTCTAATAATGCATTTTAGGCCATACACTAATTTTATTAAGCCAAAATACTATGCAAATAAAGTGTGTTAAGGATATCAATCAACGTCAATACTGAAAAGGATGGTTAGGGGCCTATCCCAAAAATAAAAATTAAGAATCCACCCAATTTAACAATCCAATGTAAGGTGAATTACTCACATTAATTTCTGAATTTCGTTCATAAATCGGAGACAAAAGACTTACCAAAAATCTCAAGATTCAACAATTTTTCTTCACTAATTGGATAAATTTCACAACTTCAATAATTGGATAAATTTCACAAACATATAGAATCAATTGCTTGCATATCATCAACAAAAATCCGTTACAATTAACAAAACAACAAATCATCGGACTAATTGAACAATTTCATCAAAAACCCTAATTTACAAAATCACCTAAAACCAAAACAAAAAAAGTCTATTATCAACGAATAAGTGAGGAATGTTGAAGGATTAAAGAAAACTTACCGAAATAAAACGGAAAATCGGAAGAAGTCGCCGGAAATCGCCGCTAATTGTCGGATATCGTCGCTGCGCTTCTTCCTTCTCTACGCTGGGGTTTAATTCAAATTAAAGACGCGTGTGTGTTATGGCGTTTTAAGTATCGACGCATTAGCGTCATGCGTCTTCAAAAAAATTAAAAAAAAAATGAGAAACGCATAACTGTGATGCGTCTTTCTTTAAAACGTGTAACTATCATGCGTCTCATTAACGGAAGACGCATGATCCTCATGCGTTTCTCCCAAACTGGGAAGCTATAAAAAACGCAGTATTAAGATGGAATAGGCAATGTATCCTAGAACAAAAATAGAACTAACCCGTATAAATATTCTAAAGGTCCACAACTTATTAATATTAAAAGTTTTACACAAAATTCATTAATATTTAAAATGATGGCCAAAACTCGCCTTTTATATATGTATAGATAGATAGGATTATTTTCATTCAACAAAAATCGAATTCAATATTAGAGGCCCAATTGTAAGCCCATTATAAATTAAGAGAGAATATTGTGAATTCAATAGATCATGGTCGAAATTGAAGATATAGATGAATTAGGAAGAATGAATTGAAAAAAACAAATATAAAGAAATAATTTTTGTAAACTGATTATGAAAACTAAGAACTTATTTTGAATATTATTTTTTAAATACTTTTTGAAATTATATAAACCATTAAAAATAGTGTTTTTGAATTTATTAAAAAATCTCAGTTAAATTAAACACCTACTAATTTATTTTTTCTAATTTTCCCTTATATAAAAATATAAAAAAGACCAAGTCTTCTCTGTATTATTATAAAAAGACATAAATGAGAAACAACTAATTTTTCAAGAGAAATTAATGCAACTTTTTTCCAATAAGTTGAATTGACGACTTTGCATACGAAGTCTTTGCCAAACTTCATGATCCACCACTGATAATTATTCTCTCTATTGTCATTAAATTATCTTACTTTTATTTTTTATTTATCCTTTAATAAATATTCTACTTGACATTATAAGTATGCACAACATAATCATCCTTGTTCTTCTTCATTATGTCCAATCAAGTTGCCGTGAAATCGGATATATAAATCGAGAAAGTTATATGCGTTTTAAAGTTATGAGATATTTTTCAAAAGTTAGTTACAACTAATTTGTTGTAAATTGACCTTAATATCCTTATTGACGTTTTTTTTTATTGTATTGACATTTTGGAGTTGATGATCTAGGCCGTTGATTTGAATATCTAATGACTAGTATTTAGTTATAGTTAGCAATTTAATATTGAATTAACAATATAACAATCCCCTCCATAAGTCAGATTAAAAGTCAATTTCAGGAACTAAATCAAATAAAGTCATATTTGGTGTCTCATTAATGGGAAGCTTCTCTAATCAACCTAACTTTTTGACTTGTATGTGCAAGTGATTAACCGTGAATTTATTTTCTGCATGCAACGTATAAGCTATAAAATAATGATTTTATGAATAAGATAAAATCCATATAATTAGATTACAATAAATACATAAATGTGTTTGAAGTTTGAGCACAGAAGTCTCAACTTTAATAATAATAAAAAAAACTGGCTACTTTAGTCAGCTTCCAATTGCAGAGGAGTGGTGGTCCAATTATTTTGCAAAATTATGTGAAATGAGTAAATTTTAGAGGAAAAAGAGACAAAGACTATTCACAAGGCATATAATATCGTTTTTGAGTAGCCATAATTGGACCACGAACAGTCCCTTGCATAACAGTAAGAGAATGGACTTTGACTTAAGCACAAATTCATATAATGTCGCATTGGGCTCATCTTAAAATCCTAATAATTTAAGATAATTGCTTGTTTTAATTTTGGGACATTCATATCTTATTTCCCATTCATACATTTTGAAAATTAATTCCTATATTTATACTCAATAATTTTTAATGGGAAATTATAACTCATTTACCTACACAAAAAAGAACTTAGTCCCATACAAAATAATCAGTAATCAGTATTGATTTGATGAGTAATAAGGCTATGAGCCTAAGACAAAATAATAATATAAGTTGAGAAAGTATTAAATAAAATCATCCTGACCTTATTGTGGGACGGATGAAGTATTAAATCTCTTTCGGTTTATTCTGTGTCGTGCTTTATTTTAACTCATACTACCTCAGTCTCCCAAAATTTGCTACACTTTGACCCGACACGGGTTTTAAGAAATGTAATGGAAAGTGAGTTGAAAAAGTTGGTGGGATGTGGGTCCTACTTTAAAGTATTAGTTTTATAATAAAATGTGAGTAGGAATGAGTTAGTGGAATATGGGGTCCACTACCAAAAATGGTAAAAATTAAGTGTATCAAATTTTCAAGGACGGACCAAAATAGTAAACTGTATCAAATTTTCAGGGACGGAGGTAGTATCTTATTTCCCATTCTCTTAGTCATTATTGATAGAAAATGAAATAAACCTCGTTAGAAAAGGAATCAAACAACAAATGGAAAAACATGACCATTGGTTATTAATTAAGGGAGTAAATTAATTTTTTTTTTTATAATTTTAGCCATCAACTATTTTCTGCAGGATAGGTTATTTTTTACAAAATTTAGAACACACTGTAGCTTCATACCTGAATTTATTTATTATAGATACTAAGCGAAACGACAGAAGTAGAAATTATAAAGGTAAAAAGAAATACAAAACACAACTCAAACATAAGCAGCAATTCAAGAAATCGCACAACTGAATTAACTTCCCCTGCGTGTTGGTGCAGCTCGGTGTTAGCTTAAACCCTCAATTAACGTCTACTTCCAAGCACAAGAAACACAAGCTGGAAAGATCGAGCGCCCAAGAGGATTGGGTCGGCGACTTTTGACGGCTGAAGGGTTGCTGGACGCGAGAGAGGTTCTCGACGGCAGCGATAAAGATTAGGTTTCTTGATGCACACTTTGTTGGGCCAAAATAAAAGATTTCATAGCTAATTCAATGATCAGAGAGTGGCCCTATTTATACTAAAGACCCTAGGGTTGGTTCGACTTAACCTATACGTTCGGGAAAGAACCAACAAAGAAAACCCAAACGGGGCTTATAATTCGCCCGACTCAGTTACAAGAAAAATAACGCAACATCAACTAAAACAATATTAAAAAGCAAAAAAAACAATCTATCAATTCGTCGCTACTTAGCGACGTAATTGGCAAACTTTTGAGGCGGTTTGATTCGATCCCTTGGCCTCAACGTCCTTGATGCTTCGTTGTTCTTCTTCTTCTCCTTCGGCTGTTGCGGTGGTGCTACATCCTGTGCCGTAGCCGTTACCTCAGCTTCCTCTTCATGTGACCTCTCGTCGCTGATGTTGGGGCTGCTGTTAGGGGTACCCTTATCAACTCCCCCCTGGTTAAGAGCATCCTTGTCCTCAAGGTGGAGGTTAGGAAATCGTCTCCGAATGACATCCAATGGCTCCCATGAATGGGAGTCCGATCCATCTGACCAACGCACAAGCACATGCTCTACCGCTTTATTGTTATGCCACATAATCCGAGAATCCGTAAAAGCCACAGGATATACGATCGGCCAATCGCCCACAAAGTTCTCCGGCAACGGAACATGCGGAACAGAGTCATACCTTGCTACAAATTCCCGCAGGAGGCTGACGTGAAAAACGTCATGGATTCGGCTTTTCTCCGGAAGACGCAGGCGGTACGCTACAGGGCCCACCCTCTGCACGACTTCGAACGGGCCATAGTAGCGCCGTGTCAGTTTAGCCAAGCCGACAGCGGCTTGGCCACCGAATGTTGGCGGTACGGCTGAAGCTTCAACCAAACCATGTCTCCCACCTCAAACTCCACATGACGTCTGTGTTTATTAGCAGTATCCCTCATTCGCTGCTGGGCACGTTCTAAGTTGCCGCGCAGCTCGCAGAGAAGTGTCCCCCTTTGACGAATCAAATCAGCTACTTTAGGGGGGGTGGCAGCCGAGGGTGGTGAAGCCACTAGTAAAGGGGGGTCCCACCCATACAGTGCCCGGAAAGGAGACGTCCCTAGCGCGGCATGATGGAAGCAATTAAGAGCGAGCTCAGCCCAAGGCAACAGATTGCACCACTTAGACGGTCTATCCCCGGCAAATGCTCTTAAATACTGCTCCAATCCTCTGTTTCGAACCTCCGTTTGGCCGTCAGATTGCGGGTGATAGGCCGTAGAAAAATGAAGTTTTGTGCCGCTCAAGCGTAGCATTTCTTCCCACGTAGCATTTAAGAAAACCGAATCTCTGTCAGAAACCAAAGTCTTGGGAAAACCATGATGTCTGACCACTGTGTTAATAAATAAATGCGCCACCCGTAAGGCATCGAATTTGGTAGGTAACGGGGCGAAGTGCGCATACTTCGAAAGGCGGTCCACCACTACCATGATTGTGGTGTACCCTCGAGATGGAGGAAGGCCCGTGATGAAATCCATGGATACGTCTTCCCAAACTTGCGACGGAATGGGTAGCGGCTGGAGTAAACCCGCCGGCTTTTGCGTCGAGTACTTCGTGGATTGACACACTGCACAAGATTCGACGAACTTTTTCACGTCCTTGCGCATATTTGGCCAGTAAAAACCCGCAGATAGGAGGCGAAAAGTGCGTTCGTTCCCTGGATGGCCAGCTAACGGCGTGCAGTGCTCAGTTAAGAGAGGCTGTTTGAGCTTGGAGGCGGGACTGAGGAGGATTCGGCGCTGGAAATAAACCAGGCCATCTGCAAAGGATAAATGCGGTGGCGCAGTGCCTTCCGCGATCTGATCCACCAGCGCGCGGAGGTCGGCTAAAGTGGCTGTCTCTTCCCGCAGCCGGTCCAAATTTTTGGGAACTGGCTGAGCAATAGCAGCAAAAAATGTAGCCTGTTCCAATGGCAGTTGAGGTTGTGACTCGGCACTCTCGTCGGGGCGGTCCTCGTGTTCGCCGGTGGCAGTACTCCCGCCGCATTCATCTCTGCGGGACAAGGCATCCGCGGCCTTATTCAAGCTGCCTTTTTTGTACTCAATAGTGAACCTATACCCCATCAATTTCCGCACATAGAGATGTTGATCCGGGGTTTGGACCACTTGTTGTAGCAGATTTTTAAGGCTCCTCTGATCACAACGGATAATGAACTCCCGCCCAAGGAGGTATTGCCGCCATTTCTGCACTGCTTCGACAATGGCGTACAGCTCCTTGTGATACGTCGATGCCACCCGGCGACGTGGTCCCAATTTTTTACTGAAAAAGGAAATGGGATGTTTATCCTGGATCAGCACTGCGCCAATGCCAATATCCGACGCGTCAGTCTCGATACAAAACTGCTTGTCAAAATTAGGCAGGCTTAGTACAGGGGCCGATGTCATGGCCTCCTTGAGGGCGGCGAACGCTGCTTCCGCATCTGAGGACCACCCGAAAGCCTCCTTCTTTAAGAGATCGGTGAGCGGGGCCGCAATCATGGCATAGTTAGCAACGAAACGTCGATAATAACCTGTGAGGCCCAAAAAACCCCGTAGTTGCTTGACGGATTTAGGCAGTGGCCAAGAAGTCATCGCTACAATCTTTGCGGGGTCAGCTTTGAGGACCCCGTCCGATACTAAGTGGCCTAGATACTCCACTGTTGTGCTGCAGAAGGAGCATTTGGAGAGCTTAACGAAGAACTGTTGAGTCTGCAGCAAGGCTAACACCTCCGCCAAATGTGCATAGTGCTCCTCCAGCGTTGGGCTGTAAACAAGTATGTCATCGAAGAAGACAATTACACACTTCCGTAGCAAGGGCTGAAAAATCATGTTCATGGCAGCCTGAAAAGTGGACGGGGCATTAGTGAGGCCAAAAGGCATGACCAAGAATTCGAAATGTCCGTCGTGAGTTCTGAAAGCTGTCTTGAAAAAATCTGCGTCATGCATGCGGATTTAATGGTAGCCGGACCGCAAATCCAATTTGGTGAAGAATTTCGCCCGGCCGAGCTCGTCAAAAAGTTCATTGCAGTCGGTATAGGGAAATGGTCCGGGACCGTTGCCACGTTCAATGCTCTGTAGTCGATGCAAAACCTGAAAGTCCCATCCTTCTTCCGGATCAGTAACACTGGAGAAGAGAAGGGGCTATGACTCCTTTGAATTATGCCTTGATCGAGCATGTCCCGAACCTGCCGTTCGATCTCATTTTTCTGGAAATAGGGGTACCGGTACGGCCTCACATTGACAGGCTTCGAGTTAGGGAGTAGGTGAATACGGTGGTCGAATTCTCGCTGCGGTGGCATGCCCGTGGGTACGGCAAAGACCGGCCTGAACTGGTCTAGAACTCGCCGGACTTCCGACGGTATCTCCGTTGGAAAATCAGCACCTGCCGATGATGGCGCCTTGTCGCACTCTGAATAATCTCGTAAAACTCATGGGCTGGCGAGTGGGCCGTGAGCATAGATAGCGTCTGCAAGGAAATGAGGCGGGGAGATGGCTGGACGCCGTGCAGAGCCACCGGAACCCCATTCTGAACAAACTCCAAGGTCTTTCCTACAAAATCCACAGAGATCTTGCCCAATGATTCCAGCCATGCCATTCCTAGCACTATGTCTGGACCGTGAATTTCCATAATGTGAAGATCAATGAGAAAATTAACCCCGTGCACTGACAGTTTAGTGCGGCGTGCCATGTGTGAGCAAACCAACGAGGCACCGTTGCCTACGTACACACGGAACGGTCGAATTGGAGTCAAGGACAATTGTAGTTGCTTCGCCACTCTGGGATGAAGGAAATCGTGTGTGCTGCCCGTATCAATTAGGATGCTAACTGTGGTCTTCCCGATTGTTCCTACCACATTGAATGGGCGCGCCGTGCTGCCTCCAGTAAGGGCGTGGAGATGCGACAAGTCCGCGGTGATGACTGCATCGCCCGCCTCGCTGCCCTCCGAGCTATCCAGCGGATCATCACCATCGGCCTCTCCCACATAATACAACATCTTCTGCTTGCAGACATGGCCAGGTACCCACTTCTCCGGGCAATGGTAGCACAACCCTTTCCGCGAACGCTCCGCTTTCTCAGCGTTCGAAACAAGGATGGGTTTAAAGCCTGGCTTCGCCGTGTCTTTGGAGCTCGAACTCGGCAGTGCAGCAGGTGTGCTCTGGTTGGGAACAGAGTACCGGGAGTCTCGGTTGTTCCATTTGCTGCGGTTCTGGGGAGGGTGTCGTTCCTCATGTGAGGCCGCAAGTCGCAAGGCCAAGGCCATCGCTTCAGCCAAGGAAACCGGTTGCTGCAACTCTACTTTCTCTTGGATGGGCTCCTTAAGACCTGTAATAAAAATCGGAATCAAAGCCTCCTCGGATAATCCTTGAACCCGATTCAGGTAGCGCTCAAATGCGTCGTGGTATTCGGCCACCGAACCGGTCTGCACCAGTTTGGACAACGGTCCGATGCAATTACGAAAGCTCTGAGGGTCAAACCTGTGGCGGACGTCCTCCAAAAACTCAAGCCATGTCACATATGGATTGTTCGCCCTATAGTTAAAAATCCATTCCGCAGCCGGTGGTTGAAAAAGCATTACCTCGTAGTGCAATCGATCAGCGTCTGGCATTTGTAGATGTTCAAAATAATATTCCACCCTCGAAATCCAGTTCGACGCATCCGATCCATCGAAACGGGGCGCCTTCATGTTGAGATCTTTAGGTCGATCCCCTCTTGCCGATTGATAAGTGGGACGGTTCAGGGGAGAATCCCAGGATGTGGGCTGGCGATAGCCGTGAAAATCGCGGTCGAGATCGTGGGGATAACGACCGTTCGGCCTATCCCAGTTTGTCCTCTGCCGTGGGTATTGGTGATCGCGGCGCGGAACAGAGAACGAAGATCGATAAGGACGTCGTCTCTCGTGCCGGTATCTATCGCGCTGCATCCCTCGGCGTTGGCGGAGGTCCCCACCACGAGCACGTTGGCCGTGGTTGAAAAACCGGGGGACATCGCCGTCGTCGGCAGAGAAGTCACGCCGAACACGATACCCTTCTGCCTCGACATCTTCAGAGTAATAGGGTTGGTCTGGATCAGGCACCACCGACTCTGCCAGATTATCCACGCGACGATCAGTGGAGTCCAACCTAAATTCCAACTCATCAAATCTTGCCATAATTTTCTCAAAACCTTGGTTTACCAGATCGTTTCCGCCCCCTGTTTCCGTTGGCTGCACACTCGATTCTGGGTGAGTCCTTAGAGAGATACGAGTGCCGACGTTACGACGGCGGTTACCCGCCTGAGTGAGGGGCGGCTGACCCATCAACAATTCTTGAGCGTTGCCTCCCGTGAGGAGGCCAGATGGTGGAATCGACTCCTCAATAGCGTCCATAGTGAGTACACAATGAAAGACACCAGTTGTTAGCTTAAACCTTCAATTAACGTCTACTTCCAAGCACAAGAAACACAAGCCGGAAAGATCGAGCGCCCAAGAGGATTGGGTCGGCGACTTTTGACGGCTGAAGGGTTGCTGGACGCGAGAGAGGTTCTCGACGGCAGCGATAAAGATTAGGTTTCTTGATGCACACTTTGTTGGGCCAAAATAAAAG
>NW_025952248.1:0-10626 GCF_023119035.1 Salvia hispanica | reverse complement strand
TAACTAATAGTACTAGCTTTTGAATCTGTAAATGGTTACCCCTTACAGACTTACTTGAAGAAGACTTAACAAGTCGTCAATCGACATCGATAAATTATTTAAATAGAAGCTTCTATCTATACACGGTTTCTACGTCAGCAAGATTCATCTTATTTAATTTCCTAGAAAAATAAAGTTCTGCGATTAACTATAAAGAATAAAACAAATGGAGTAACTAACTCAACTTGCAACAAACGTCACACAAAAGCAGCAGTCATCTAAGATATGATGGCATGATGATAAAAAGCATTACTACATGAGTATATGGTTAATTATATAATAGTGTATCTCATATTTTTAGCAGCCAACAAATGAATCATGTGCCGAAATTAATCTACTTTTCCTTTCCGCAGGCGCAAACCACAATCTTTATTATTATTATTATTATTATTAATATCGAACCAATCTCCATTACTCGTCACACTATTTCGAGATAATATTGAAAAATAATGCATCCAATTAAAGAGCCAAAATATCTATCCAAGACAGCTCAAATTAAAGATTCGCTTTTAGTATTTTCGTCCTTTTTATATGGGAGTATTTATATTTTTTTTAGCGTAACGTGCTAACTTTAGTAGAAGTAGTAGTACTATATATTTTTGAAGTGGTGCGATAATAATGGTAAAGTCGCGTTACAGTCGGTCGTTTCTGGTCATATATTAAGTCATCTCCACTATTAGAAGAAAAAGAAAATGAAGCATGAGGAGATGGAAAGTGCGCTTTTGTTGTGCAGACATATATATTAATCAAATGGACGTTTTATGTGAGATCTATCAATGGATTATGTGTGTAAAAAAGGAAGTAGATATACATGAATCAACGCCTCTTTTTTGCTTTCGGACTAACTTGGGATTTGATGATGACATATATATATCTTTATGCATAATTCTAAAAATTTATGGGATAATAGATAATTATAAACAAAACAAATATTCTTCACTTGGTGATAAGATATATATTAATATGAATGATTAATTAAGATTAAAGGGAAAACCTCGTCACGGAATTGAAGCAAGGCCACTAAGTTAAGTGATTTTCCAAGACATAATCACTGAATTTACCAACCCAACCCAACCCAACCCAATATCAGATAAGAAGAAATCTTAAAACGAGTATATCTAATAATCTATATGTGTGTGAATAAAAACGGGCGAATAAAACCATGATATATGCACTAACATGAGATAGTAATGATGACTAAGCTCCGAACTCACTATATTTATTGGACTATAATGTGTGAGGATATGATGATGATAATGAATTAATGATGATTGATGACTAAGAAGAGCACAAAACAACATAGGCTATCAATCAAACTCCAAAGAGTATCTCGTTCCCCAACAACACATTAATACAGAAAATGTCTTGTATTTGGGTCCAATTCAAAATATAATTCTCAATTGCATGTGACACAATTTTGAGAATTATTTTTTGAATTGGACAAAAATGATTTAGATACGAATGTTGCCTGAAGATTTTGCAAGTTCAGAGTTCAAACCAAACTATTAGAATGTTAGATTAGAAAACAAAAGAAAAGGGATAAAAGTATAATAGGGATTGAGTTATCCTCATGTTAGATAACTACTGTTCCACCAACTAAATTTAACAGAAGCATCAGTTTGAGATCAGCATTTAATTAGTGATGATAAGAAGATAATATAATATAATGGATTTGATTATCCTTTACTATTTAAGGTGGAGAAGGATTTGAATAGTCCCACTTCAATATAATGTTTTTTAGTACAAGAAATTAGTGATCATAGACAAGGACCCACTTGAAGAGAAAGCAGCGTCACAAAAAAAAAAAAAAGATTAATTGCAACAATATTTCCTTTGAGAAACATCCTATTTTCTTATGCATTCAAAGATTCTATTGGAAATATCATTGAAATTATTAAATTAATCACGATAAAGATAGGGTAGGCATATAGAATATATTTAAATGTTTATCTCTTCTTATAGTAGCATCTACTTTGTGATCTCAATGTGATATAATGATTTACATTGTTACATACGGCCGATTTAATTAACAAATCAAATCATCAAAATATAACTCAATTCGAGATATTTATTTTGTGAATTAACTTGATTTTAGTGAAACAGGGTGCAGCAGGAATATATTTATTTATTTGTGGTGTTTTGAGTAAACAGAGAAAAGACAAAACATAAAGATTCATATTTCTAAGAATGACGTGTAATCTGATTAATACGTATACCCCTATGTACATCGAGAGAAAAATTGTGTGCCATATTTAATGACACGTCATTCAATGTGTAATAGGTGGTTAATAAAATGTGTTGTCTTTCTGGTGTAAGATAGTTGAATGAGAGTGACATAATTTGGAGGATTTTTATTTAAATATTGTAGCATTGTCTATTAGTGACATTTGATTTGCTACAAATCCACTATCGACGTGGCAATTGCTTCATCCTAACATGGAAGAAAAACACGTTTACAAATTGTCTTCATTGTATCATACAAATGTACAAATAATGTAATAAGTAGAAGATCAACATATATAAACTTTAAATCTTACCATAAAATTTATTTATGCAGCTTCCATTCAAATTTGCCTAATAATCTTTTTAGATAACAAAAACGAACTAATGTTGACGATGATATGCAATTAATTTTTAAGACTGTTTTTTTCTCCACTTAAAAATAAACATTCAAATCATTACATAGAAAATCATTAATGAACTTCTTTATTGAAAAAACAGTTCTTTGGCCACATAATATATAGACTCAACCCGACGAAGTGTGTCACCAAATATCTCGATTCCCGTACATTTTTATTTCAGGAATGTAGCCTTTTGGAGGGATACTTCTTTTACATCTTGGTGGCAATACATACTCCATGTCTGTAACTTCTCCATGTTTCTAGATCTTTCTCCTATTTAGTATTTTCCTCATGTTCTCAGATCTCATGAGTATGACATTGTTCGGAGATTCAAAATCGGGGGCACCATTAATTTTAGAATTTCTTACCTCGTGTATCAGAAGTGGAGAAAATAATTGTGAACATGGTCATTATTGGACTATGCTTTTACTCTCTCCCTGACTTCTAAATTGTTTGTGATGAAAATATCCAATTTAAATTTATTGATTGTTGAAATAATTGAATTTGGTTCGTCCCAATTACAGTGGAGCATCTTTTTCAAATATAATTTTATATAGTTTTATTTTTTTTTATGTTAAATAGAGAGAAAACAAAATAGAAGAGAACATATAA
Source organism: Salvia hispanica (assembly GCF_023119035.1). Taxonomy (NCBI): domain Eukaryota; kingdom Viridiplantae; phylum Streptophyta; class Magnoliopsida; order Lamiales; family Lamiaceae; genus Salvia; species Salvia hispanica. The sequence goes on along the minus strand of NW_025952248.1, from coordinate 7,354 downwards.
AATAGAGAGAGTAGTATTGTAGTAGTAGTTGCTAATTTTTAGAAATGTGTTATATTGAGTGGGACATGCACATGAAGAAAAACATGTCCTGGATATAGAAAGTAAGGTTTTCACTTTCAGGCTACGTAGTTAATTTGGGCAACCGAGTTCATGGTCACTCTCTGATTGATTTATCTTGTGTGTTTTTATTGACATGCTAGAGTATTAAATAAATTGAATTATTGAATTGGGAAATTTTTGGATTATATTGCTCGGTTGAGTCACAATTGAATCCAATATTTATAGGACTACATCCAACTCATACATACATGGAAAGAATAATCTTTCCTCACTATTACAATGATTATTTGGTGTAATTTGATTAGGTAAATTCGGAAGAGATGCAACCAAAATCATAGTCTCAGTTCTGACACGTATATAATTGGTATAGGGAGCCATGCTGATATAATGAAAATATGTAGAGAATCACAAAACTAATAAGGGGGGATGCACTTACACTCATACACTCATGTGAATCCCTACTACTACTTGTTATCCCACATTCTGCTCCTGTACCCTATAGTTAATAGTTATGCCACATGAATCTTCCTACTTCCTCACCATCTCTAGGGTTGACCCACCTCACCCACATCTCCATACCTCTTTTTATTAATTTTTTCCAATCCAACTACTTTACAACATTATTTTATTTCTACACACGGCTGCTCTCCCTCTATATATATATATATATTCCACATACTCACATTCACCATCAATTCAACACCTCACTTCATCCATATCTCTCTCTCTCTCTCAAACATCCTATCTTTCTCTCCAAGAAAATACCCAAAACAGAAAAACATGGACGGAAGCTCCGTCGACGAGAGCAGCACCACCGACTCCCTATCAATGACGCCGCCCCGGCCCCGGCCCCTGCCCCCGGTCAAGTCCCTTGACCGGGTCGGCAGCGGCGCCAGCGTGGTCCTGGACGCGGAGCACGGCGTCGAGGCGGAGTCGAGGAAGCTCCCATCCTCCCGCTTCAAGGGCGTGGTCCCGCAGCCCAACGGGCGGTGGGGCGCGCAAATCTACGAGAAGCACCAGCGCGTGTGGCTCGGCACCTTCAACGAGGAGGACGAGGCCGCCCGCGCCTACGACACCGCCGCCCAGCGCTTCCGCGGCCGCGACGCCGTCACCAACTTCAAGCCGCTCTCCGACGACGCCGAGGCCGCCTTCCTCAGCTCCCACTCCAAGGCCGAGGTCGTCGACATGCTCCGAAAGCACACCTACGGCGACGAGCTCGACCAGAGCCGCCGCTGCTTCGGCGCCGCCGGAGGGAACAGATCGCCGACGAATCAAAGCGGTTTCTCCTCGGCCAAGGCGCGGGAGCCGCTGTTCGAGAAGGCGGTGACGCCCAGCGACGTCGGCAAATTGAACCGGCTCGTGATACCGAAGCAGCACGCGGAGAGGCATTTCCCTCTGCAGAGTGGGAACAGCAGCAAAGGAGTGTTGCTCAATTTCGAAGATGTGAACGGGAAAGTGTGGAGATTTCGGTATTCGTATTGGAATAGTAGCCAGAGCTATGTGCTAACCAAGGGGTGGAGCCGGTTCGTGAAGGAGAAGGATCTGCGGGCCGGGGATGTTGTGAGTTTCCAGCGCTCGACCGGCCCGGATAAGCAGCTGTACATTGATTGGAAAGTGATGAGCGGAAGGGAGGCTGAGCCGGCCGGTTCGAACCGGGTTCAGATGGTGAGGTTGTTTGGGGTGAATATATTTGAGTGCGGAAGTGGGAAGAGGGCGAGGGAGATGGACGATATGGAGATTATGAGCGCCAAGAAACAAAGGATTATTGATGTTTTGTAGTAGCAATTAGTTTTCTTTTTTATTGTTGTTGGTTTTTTTCATCAACTGTGAATGTAGTTGGGGAAAGGGAGGAGAAGGTGGAGTGAGATGGCGATGTTGCAACTTGCTAAAGCTTGAATTGTACAGTAAAATACACAAAAAGAAAGGCTTGCTCAACCTTTTAGGTTTTGATAAATATGGGAATACAAACTTCTCTCCATTTTATTATCTTTCTTCTTCTTTTTCACGTGTGATTTGGTACTACTAACCTATCTTCATCACTAATTCGAAAATTCAACAGATAAAGTAAAAAACTAAATAAAATTAAAGTGCATAAGAAAAACCCTTTGATGAAATATCTCAATTTTCTTTGTTGTTTGTGCTATGGTTTACTTGTACTTTTTCCCTTTTCAACTTTTAGTTCACAAATTTCTCTAATCACTGCGCTATATTGATATAATAAATTACATAAAGTGGATTAATATACGATGGCATGCAATCGACAAACTATACAATAGTTGAAATGTTGAAGTGCTTTCCTTCTCTACATCTTAATTTAGGACATATGAAAGGAATTATGTATTCCTACAAAAACAATGAGATTCACTGCCAACTAGTAATAAAGAAATCATTAATCGTAGTGTGTAAAGCTAACTTTATTATAAAAAATAAATCACCGCCTGCAAAATATTATACCACTTGTGTGTCTCACATGATTTCTGCTAAATATTTTCCATGATCCGTGTAAGATTTTATCGGATACCAAAATTATACGGTGCATGAATTAATCTGATTTTTAAGATTCAGTGATTCATATCCACGGCAGAATCATATCATGCATGAAAATCCGATCTCGAAAGAGCAAAATATCCCTCTCTCTTTGCATTAATTATACAGTAGTAATAAATTATTTCCATCGACAAACATTATTGTTTAAACTAACGAGTTTGCCGTGGGTCTAATTTTGAATCTTTGATCATCGAGGTCTACTAAAAATATTTAAATACTATTAGTTGGTAAATAAGCGAATCCCTATGTATGTGTGATTGTGTGTGTTTAATAAATGGGATTTCAAGTTTAAATAACTTAGCATGGCCGGGATTACATGTTTATTAAATGCGTTTGACTGTATTCTAATCTTAGCCAAAGATATTTGTGTAGTTATGTCAACTTGATTATTTATGTGGACATATATAATTGTATTATACCCATGCAATTACGATGGAGTACTTATAGTCAAACAAACAATAATAGAACTAATTAAAGTAGTATAGATTTTTCTTTATATATCGATTATATATTAATTTAGCAACTAAAACAATACAATGGCCTAACTATGGCATTAATTTGTGTAACAAAAAATTGGATTTTTGTGAGAAGTATGTATGGTGGTAGGCATCTCTCAAGTCAAAATTAAACTATCCTAACAACAAATTATTAATATCAAACTGTCTTCATCCGGAACAATTAGCGTATTTCAGCCATATGTTTGAAAAAGAAAAGTAGATTGACAATTTCATAAACCATTTAAAGCTATATTTTTAAATAATGGATATGCACTTTTTACATAGTATTTTACATTAAATTCAGATAAATTTAAAGATTTGATAATAATTATAAATATTTTTAGCAAGGGCTCGAGCCCATGTGCCTGGTGGTGGCTCTGAACTTTCGAATAATTGGTTGGGGAGAAAATGTTTTACAATCTAAATTGCGTGTTGTCATCTCCTAATTAACATATGGTGTTAGGCAAACTTTAAAAAAAAGTGATATTGGGAAGCTTAATTAATGTATAACGGCGTGATTCCGAAGCACATTAAGTAATTAAGATTATATAATTATTTGTCTACGCTCTTGCATTTTCTTGGCAACTTCCCTCTGCAGACAAAATCTATTGCTTTACTCACGTTCATGCTACACTTGATTACATATATATTCTCTCTTCTCTCACCTTCATGCTACATTGGAACGAATATAGTTATTTGGACCTAGTCAATCAAGTTTATATGGCATTTGAGATCGTGATGATGATTTGTCTAATTATATATTCTGACTTTCTTTTCTTTTTCAAATTATATTGATTTTTCTCTGAGCATCTTGCAGCATACTTTTCCATCAATCAATATTGTTTTTTAGTGTCATTTTATATTCTTGTTAGCAACATATATGTTCAATATAAAAGTATGTATATAGTAGTTTCATACTACATTCTTAACGTAGATAGATATTTACAATAGCAAATGGTATATACAAACAATGTGTGTGTGGGTATATAATTAGTGGATTTTAGGGGTAGAACGAAAACCATGACTTTGTCTTCAATAGAGACGCGCATAATATATGTGCCATATAGTCTTTTGCACTACCTAGGATAACAACAACATCAATTAATAATATAATTTACTATTAATTTCTTGCAACTTGCACTACCTTTTAATGTTCACATTAATAATTATACACCGCCCCCACAATTATCAGGACGTTTCATATGTTAGGTGATCCAATAGGGCTAAAGTGGGTTGCCTTTTGTTGTTTACACACCTCATTTCTAACAAATAATTAAACTCCAACTGATTTTCTTGTCCTTTTTGTCATACAATCTTAAACACATACAGTAATTTGATGTAGCAATTTCAGAGCATTTGCATTATTTTGCTTCAGTAATTCAGTATTCTTGACTTTCCAGCATTAAATCGTAGTTGTTCTATTTCACCAAAAAAAAATTAAAATGCCGAATTTATAAATGTTAATTACTCCTAATTACATTTAGGCGTTGGGCTCAAAGTTTGGTAGATTCAATCTATCCCAAATAGGATTGTTAAGCCCAAACATAAGCCCAACTACAATCAAATGTAAGGCTTTGGGCCCATTATTCATTTACATATAAAAATAATTAAATAAAAATCTTCTTTTTGGATGACCTCAGTTAACAAGAAATTCTTTCACCTTTAAACGATAATTCAAACTCAAGAACAAAATTCATCTCCCTCCGCAAGAATGATAGCGGGAGATATTTCTCTGTCATCTTCCACGTTCAGCTTCCATGGCGATGCAAGACTGTCAGCGTCGTCCACTCATCTCATGGGGGCCCCACTCGCTTCTCAAAGCGCTTTGCCTTCGCAGAGTATGTAATTTCTATGCCCACCGGGTGTTTGTGCTTTTTCCTCTGTGTGCTTATCTATCTAAATTGTGCCCTATTTGCTTAGTTTTCAGCTGTTTGGTTTTATTGAGGTTGATGATAACATGGGCAATTGGGAATTCCGTTGAAATTGTTGGAAAAGTTGTATTGGGTTGAGACTTTCAAGCTTGAAATTTTTTACCAGCTGTGTTCGAGGTGTTTGGTTCCTATTGTGATTTTAGCTGGATTTTAATTTCCTGCGTTTATGAAATGACATAAAGGTGCAAAGTTGATGAGACGGCTTGTTGTTTACTCGAAGAGAATATCAGGCTTGGAGGAAGCCATCAGGATAAGAAGGTAACCGGTGCCACTTTTTGGGTCTTATTGTAGTGGCTTGTTGCTTCTACTCGTTATTTGTACATTCGAATCATGTTGCATTTTCTTCCATGAGAACTCAGTGTTTACACCGGTTGTTAAATAACTGAAATTCGCAATAGTGCAGTACCACAGTGCTGCAGTTGAATCTGCTTTCTTATCTTGACCCCATTTTCTGGAAAGTTCCCTTAGAGCGTGACTGGTTTTAAAAGATTTATTTCGGCATTAAGCTATCTTGCAAGAACTTGAGCTGTAGTTGCCATATATAGTTAAACAATTTTATTCCGGTTGATACTGACTCTACTTTCATTGCTCAATATAGGAATATGCTTGTTCTTGACAGTTAGCATTTGGATTCATGTTTGGTTGGAAGCATATTCTGAGATTAGCTAACGTAAATTGATTTTGTGAAGGCTGAATTTTGCAAATATGGACTTTAGAATCTCTTGGATAGCAAAAATAATCTTAATCTGAGGTTATTTTCTGCGTTTCAATTTTTCAACATTTTGTTTCCGCTTAGATCTTTTCAGTTCAGCTAACTTTTGTTAACCAAAATCCGTAACCACCAAGTTGCATTATATCGTCTATCTCTTTTATTGTATTTCAAAATCAAAATTTTATAGGGTAATTTTTTCCCAAGTTGTTTGTTGATTTATATTTACCAATATATCAAGAAGACTCTGACATGTTTTCATTGACACAGAGAGCGTGAGCTTCGAACTTCAACTACATCCAAAAGACGGCCTCCTTTGAGACGTGGAAGGGTATCACCTGGCCTTCCTGTCCCTGATCATATCCCGAGGCCTCCTTATGTAGGTACAAAATTGTTACCGGATATTGCAGAGGAGCATCAAATTCATGATGCCGAAGGCCTTGCTCGCTTGAGGGCTGCATGTGAACTTGCTGCTCGGGTGGTAGACTATGGGGGGACCCTAGTCAGGGTGAGACTTTTGTGATAGCCAATATTTTCAAACATATGATTGCTTATAGCTGGAAAGTTTTTAGTGTAACTGATATTAGCTTTATCACCAGTATTTTTTCGCTGCCTTGGTTTATGCTTCCTAGCATCTTAGGTTTGCTTTTGAGTTACATAAAGTTATTTACCTGAGTGGTATATGTTTTTTACCTCTCTTTTGATCTCATTAGATAATTCCAAATGTTTTCGTAATTATCTCCTGCCAGGTACTTATGAGCTTAATCCAATTCTCTGTACAATGTATTATGTATCAATTGGGCACGACTCTTCTTAATCTTGTTTCAAGAGTCCTGCTGTCTTCCGATGAATAGTTCTTTCGCTTTTTAGGTTAACGTTTTGACTTTCACGGGCAGTCATTCTGTGCTAATTTCTTCCACCCTTAAGTTATGTGGATTAGGTCAGGTTCATCATGGTGTTATTCTAATCTGTAAATGGTTTGTGCTTCTTCTTGTCATTATAGATTACCAGTTATAGTTGTCTTTGTTTTATTAAGATACTAAAGTTTTACTTAATAAAGTACAGAACTGCTTTTTCTATAAATAATTACTATTACAACATGAATAACATAGTTGTACTTTAATCAGAAGTTATAATGGTTTGAGTTAACATGGCTCTACATCATCTCAGCCCTCTGTAACGACAAATGAGATTGACAAAGCTGTCCATCAAATGATCATTGATGCTGGTGCTTACCCTTCTCCATTAGGGTATGGGGGTTTTCCTAAGAGTGTATGCACATCAGTTAATGAGTGTATGTGCCATGGAATACCAGATTCACGCCAGTTACAGGTACATGTTCCGTGCATTGTGTGGTTAGTGGCCAATACCTGCTTAAAGTCATTTCTGGCATTTGAAACTATTCATTTTGTATGCAGGATGGTGATATAATAAACATAGATGTGACAGTCTACTTAAATGTAAGATTGTGATCACTACTTTTGGTGTTCAACTTTCCATATGCATAAATATATTTCTTCCACACAATATGCAGTGGTCTTGGCTCTCTCTTTGTCATACCAGTTACCTTCAATTGTTCTTTCAGGGTTATCATGGAGATACATCCAAGA
>NW_025952247.1:0-3293 GCF_023119035.1 Salvia hispanica | reverse complement strand
CAACAACATTATGGCTTATGGGTGAGGCTAAATTAATTATTTTGGTATATTCAGCAAATTGAAATATTTAAATTAATATGAAAAAACTAAGCATAGATTATTCATAAAATACACTATATTACTAATTTTATAAGAGATATACTGGGCCGGGCTTGGGTCGGGCCTGGACTGGTTCTGGGCCCAGCCGGTCCTGGGTTTATAAAATGGCCCTATTGGAGCCCGATTAAACTATTAAGCCCAGCCCAGGCTCGCGCCATTTCACTACCGGGCCGGCCCATATTGGGCGTAGGCTGGGCTGGCCCGGCGCACTTGACATCTCTAGGTACACTACAATTATGGTCGTTGTGGATCGATTGTCCAAGTATGCCCACTTCGCTCCTTTACCGACCTGCTTTGATGCTATGAGCGTGGCGTGACTATTTATTGAAACTGTGGTCAAGCATCATGGTTTCCCTAAGACTTTGGTATCCAATCGGGATCCTATCTTCATGACTGATGTTTGGAAGGATATGTTGACGTTGAGTGGTACCAAATTGAATTTCTCGACGGCTTATCACCCTCATTCCGACGGACATAGGTCTGCAACCGTGCCCTTGAGCAATTCCTGCGTTCCTTTGCAGCTGATCGCCCGTCGAAATGGGAAAATTTCCTTCCATGGACGGAACTGGCCCTTAATTGCTTCCATCACGAGGCCTTGGGAAGTCCCTCTTTAAAGCACTCTATGGCCGCGAACCGCCGCCGCTGGTAGCCACGCAACCATCGGTTAAGCGCACCAACCCGTCGATCGCGCTCAACAAAAGTTGCGTGCCACAGCTAACCGACACTGTCGAGATATTCAGTTGGAGGTTGGTGATCGAGTTCTTCTCAAGCTGCAACGGTATCGTTAGCATTCAATTGCAAAACTGTTATCGTCCAACCTCGCTAAGCGATTTTTCGGTCCCTTCACGGAGAGGATCGATCCTGTCACGTATTGGTTGCAGCTGCCACCTGGAGCACGCATTCACAGCGTGTTTCACATGAGCTTATTGCGGCCATTCGTTGAGGGCGCAGTATTCGATTGGAGTTGCCTGTGGAATGTTGTCAAGCCAATGAGACTATTGGATCGATGCATAGCGCTTTTGAACGGCCAGCCAACGGAACAGGGACTAATCGAGTGGTCAGAGGACGCGCCTGATACTTTGGACTCTCTTCTAGGAGACCCGAGTTCGATCCTGCCCAAGTACAACTTCGCATATTTTTATACTTCATCCCATCCACACAGCACTTGTTTAAGATTTTCCATTTTGTCCCTTCGGGGACATCCGATAAAATTGGAACAATACAAAGGACGCGCCTGCTTCACCTACCTGGGACCCACTCGATGTGATTGTAGTAGTTTTCCATTTCTCCTTGAGGATAAGGAGCCGCTTATTGGAGGGGGAGTTAGTACAGGCACAACCACGTCACCAGCGAGCCTTTGGTGCACGACGAGGACCAACTGAGGAGCAGGATGAGGTAGTGCAGCCGGAAGTAGGCATGGAGGAAGAGCCGCGTGTGTAGGAAGTTCGCGAGAAGAGTGGACGTCCAAAATGACAGTCCAAGAAACCCGCAAAGTTTAAAGATTATGTTTATCGTTAATTTAAGCTAATTCAGTATTTTTTTTATTTAATTTTCGGACTACTTAACTATTATTTTTATGAGTCGGGCATAATTATAAGTTCCTTTTCAGGTATTCTTTGTTGGTTCTTTCCCGAGACATAGAGTCGAACCAATCCTAGGGTCCTTAGTTAATATAAATAAAGATTCTGTGAATTGAAAACTCTCAATAAAGAATATCGGAATTAACCTATTTTCTCCGCAATTTATCGTTTCCACAATTTTCCTTTCTCGCCTAACCCTAGTAGGGCGGCTTATTGGTTGCTTGACAAGGCTATCTCCGAGAACGGACCCTTGTTCTCCCGCGATTCCTCGCGAATTATCTCTAATACGAGGCTGCTCGTATCAGTTTGACATAGTACCTCACGTTTTAGAAATGAAGAAAAAAGATTAATCTCAAATTCCAAAAGACCAGAAATTTAATCATTTTATCCGAAAGATCATCGATTTTAAAAAGGACAATGCTAATGAAAAATGTTGGATCTACTTACCACTATCTCATGGGTGATTCAAATGGTCCATAGGAAAAATGTAAATTAGTTTCAAAATTGTATTATGGTTATTTTCAATTAACAACTTACTAGATAAAAAAAAACCAATCGGTTAGTAGAATAACCAATCGGTTTGGGTAATCGGTTAACGACAAATTGATTCGGTTATTAACCAATTTGGTCCCCACCTTGAGTTGAGAGAATGAGTAAAGTGTGGTATTGTAAAACGAGGTATGGGCGATTTTAGAAGGCAGCGGAAGTGAATTCTTGGAATTTATCAAAGACCGTTAATCCACTACAAAATCGATTACAGTTGAACAATATCATGTAGATAACTAGCTTTGCAAGGTTGTATAGATTGAATTCGGAAACGTACACAAACACAAAAGGCATTATAGAACAAACGATTTCGATCTCTCAGGTACCTTTCCCTTGCTGGATTTGCTGAATAAGAGCTGCGGCGAGATGCAGCGTTGCTTCCAAACGTTTCTGCGGATCAGTGTCTGCATCATCTTGCCTGGCATTTTGAAGCTGCTGTTGCTGGTTTAACTGAGGCTCTCGTTGTGATGTAACTAAGTTTGGGGACTGCTGCAGCAACTGCCGCACTAGATCGTACTGTGGTGGTGGGAAATCGGTTGACATCTGATTATTAGGTAATCCATAATTATGAGCCAGTTCCGGTGGGAGACCTGCAACAGGCGATGGTGAAGGAATAGAAGGGTTTTCCTGAATAGGCCACTTTCCATTTCCACTGGGGAGACCAGAGTTACCAGGTGTATAGCTACTGTGAGTTGCTTCCTGCATTTGTCGAGGAACTGAATAGTAGGGATGACCCATGGAACTCATTGGAGGATTGGATGCCTGTGGTGTAATATCTCTAATACTGGAATTCGAGTTCCGATCATAATCATGCCCATGTGCATCACTAGAACGCATATCACTAATTGAAGATGAATTCCCGGAATCAGAGCTACAGTTCCAGGTTTTTCATATCCAGTAAGAGGTGGTGAAGGCGGCAAGTAAGGCAGCGAGGTGAGACTTGATTCTGGTATACCGAGTCATTCTGAAACGAGTTGAATAAGTTTCCGGTTTTCATTTGGAGGAGGGATCCATAGCTAGAACCAGAAGGATCTATTCTCAAGACAACACCAGAGATGCTCACTTTAC
>NW_025952246.1:0-4000 GCF_023119035.1 Salvia hispanica | reverse complement strand
GAAAAGTTTGTGACTTTTAAGGCCACTGTCCTTTAAAGAATTAAGTAAAAAATGAGTAAAATAGAGAAAATAAACTATACAAGATAAAAGATGAAGTATTTTTTTTTGCTAAAAAAAGAAAGATAACTCACTTATAGCGAGATATCCCAAATGGAAAAGTGACACGCTTTATAATTGGACGGAGACAGTATATCCTATTATCGTTTCACTTCTTATTTATTATGAGACTACCTTGAATACTATTGCATAAGAGCATCCGCAATGGTGCTTAGGCCAGCCATAGGCCAGCCATTCTCTCCCCTGCCACGTCAGCAACACTAAAAAAACCACATGCCACGTCGGATTTAGGCCAGCCATAGGCCGGCCGCAATAAAAACAATTCAAAATATCTTTGCATTTACGGAATTAAAATTGCGATATACGGAATTAAATTTACGACACATATACGGGAAAAATAATCCATTCCATTAAAAAAAAGTACAAAGATTTAAAAAAAAAGTACATGATTTTTTTTTTTTAAAAAGGGCTTCAACACACGAGCCCCGCCACTCTCTACTCCTCATCGCCGTCGCCGTCGTCCTCGTCGTCGCACTGCGCGCCCCAGCTACCGCCACCCGTGGTATCCGAGCCCACGTCGGAACCCCCCCCAGCCGTGACGGGGCGACCAGTAAATGAAGGAGGGGATGGAAACTCCTCAGCATCCGGGGGGAGGTCGTGGGATCCGCCGCTGCTGCCGCTGTAGTCGCCGCTATAGTTAAGTCGCTGCTTCTTCGGCCACCCAGCGTCGCACCCCGCCCGAACTTCTCGGAGTCCTTCAACAACAAGAAGCACTCCCAGAAGGTGAACTCCTTATACTTCCCCTCCAATGGGGAACTGACTCGCGGCTATCCTCCGGGCGTCGTCCTCAGCTCTGCCGACTTCGAGCTGACGGAGGGCGTTGGCGTACAAATTCGCAAAACGGCCCACCGCGGCCCTGGTGCGCTCCCACCCCTTCCGGACCTCCTCGTTGCCGAAGTCCTTCCCGTGCGGGCAAGATCTTCGCCCACATGTTGACGACCCGCTGGTTGTTCGCAACCAGCGGATCGTCGCACACCTCCAACCACCCCTTGGCCACCCCGGCGTACTCATCCTCCGTCCACTTCCTCCGGCCGGGGGCAGCAGCGGGCTGCGATGACTCGCCGACCGCCTTGCCCTTCCCCTTCCCCCTCGTCTTCTTCTTCGGCGCGGCCCGCCTCGCTGGAACGGGAGTATCATCGGATCCCCGAGATCGATCCTCATATCATGCAATGACAGAAGGTCATCGCCAGTGAACTGCGTCTCCACTGGGGTCGACGTGTGAGACGAAGCCGTAAAAAAATCAAGCGAGGGACGATACCGTGTCCCCTCCCGGTGACCCTGTTGGAACATATATACTAAAAAGCATTTTTCGAGTTTTTGAATTTGATAAATTGCTTGTATATTGTAAACACTCTTCATTTAATGAGAATAATAAATGTTTTCTTCACACTGTGTATTTTACTTTAATGGGTATTGACCGTATTTAATTATATATTAAATTATATAATTAAAACGCCGGAAAGTAAAATCAGTCTAAGTCTTCTACATTGAAGGTTGGGTCGTGGAACAGGTCATCACAGTAGGTGGCCCAACCGGTACCTTGTAGAAGTAAAACTTTTTCACAACCTAGATAGGCTTTGGCTACCTATCGTGAAAGGTTGCAGTGTCCATCCGAAAAGTCGTCTTTACCTTGAGAATGACTAGTGACACTGGTGTGGTATAGCATTGAATGGATCTAAAGTATAGACACGTCTTTGTTGCTATCTACTGTAAGACGATGTCTTGGAGATTTAATATTTCCTAATCTTTGTAATAATATAGGACACACGTTATTTAATCATACGCTGCTTTGACTTATCAATAGGTGCGGGTTTTTCGTAACCCAATATTCCTGATATCTTGGGTAGTAGTAATTAATAACTAATATGGTGTCAGTTTTATTATTACATTGAATCGTGTGCCTGCGCGGTTTGACTATATCCCCAAGAGGTGTTCGAGAGAAGTTCTATTATTCGGAAACCCGACCGGTTTGGATTTAATCCAAGAACAAATAGAAAAGGAAAAGTATATTTTTAATATACATCTCGTACTAGACAAACTCTTGGAAATAAAGATATTAATTAATTTAAAGTCTATAGCAGACTACAAATTAATTAATGGATATAGAAAGTCTTAGACACGGGAAATAATATATTAAAGAGGTTAACCCGGATTGCTTGTAATCACGGATTGGATGGGCGGTCAATATTTCTTCTATAGTGACACAAGAAATATTCCATTGGCCTTATATTAAATTATGGGTTATAATTTAATTAGTAAAGAAGGTCCAATTGGGGAGGCCCAATCCAAGCCCCATAGATCCCTAACCTAGCCCATCATAAACTCTATAAATAAGAATGTAAGGAGGAGACACAAAGGGAATTACAAACCCTAGCCTCCACATTTGGCTTTCTTGTCTTCTCCTTCAAGATTCTTATAATTTCTAAGAGATTCCTCCCACAAGGAATTTATATCTATAGAGTTAAGGGTCATAGGTTAGAAGATCTTTGGTCTTGCATTCACAATCAAGCTTCAAGATCTACACGTGGAGAAGTAGCAAGCCACTTCGATTCTTTGGAGAATCATTGTTGTAAGTATTCAACAACATAATTTAAATTAAATTATGTGATTAATTGCGCAATTATATGTCTCTACATGTTCAAGCATGAAATTGAATCGACCCACATAATCACCAAAATAGATTCTTATGTGGATTTATTTGTTTTGCATTTTCCGCTGCGATTATCCCAACAGATATACCGCGTCCCCTCCCGGTGACCCCTGCACCCCCCCCCCTCCCGGCATCCCGGGATGCATATCGTGCGGCATCCCCCCCTGCCACATCATCCCCATCATCTGCTGCAGCATCATCTCGCTGCTGCATCTGGGGCATACCCCCCACCCGGGCGCTGACCGCCCGCCGCTCCCCTGCTTGTCGCCCGGCATCCCCCACGTCATACCCCCCTGGTTCCCCCCCCATCGCCCCCCGGCGCACCAGCCATCATTCCCATCATCTGATTCCAAGGGATGTTAAACCCCGGGCCCATCTGCCCCCATCCGTAGATCCCACGGATACCGTGGGAGTCTGAGATCCGCTCGTCGCTGGACCGGACTCGTTGTTGTGATCCATCGCTCGATGATGCTCTTGTACAGAAAGTTAGAGAGAGAGAAAACTCGTTAAAACAAGTGGTGCAAATGAAAATGAAACGAAAATCGCGTTTATATATGATTTAAAAAAAAAAAAAAAATTGAAAATCGGCGCTGGCCGATCGGGCCTCCACAATGGCGGCTAGCCGATCGGCTAGCGCTTCGGCCAGCGACGAGCGATCGGCCAGCCCATGCCGATCCGCTCGCCAAAATCGCCTTCGCTGATTGCAATGGTTCGGCTAGCGCGACGAATCGGCTAGCCGGTCGCTAGCCGACCATTGCGGATGCTCTAATACCTTCATTCTCTGGATGAGTACTTGCTGATGACACTGTTGGGATGTCAATTGGACTAATCCGCTCGGGTTCGGGCCAATCCACTCGGATTGTCGGGCTATTCGGATGCGGATTATTCGGGTTGTGAATTTTTTGAGTTTTAAATTTTCGGCCATAATCCTAAATTTTTGGGTTTCGAACTAACCCACGGGCTATTCGAGTCAATAGTAATCTTATATGTTATTCTCTATCCTATCCAATCTTCTAAATTATTTAAAAGCAGATTGTTGCAAATAGTCAAAGTGATCAAAAGAAAGAAAGAACATAATAGCAATTCAAAATTGAAACAAAATAGATAAACACATTGTTTAATTAATAGTACAAATGAATCTGACTACATTTCATATAACTCTAACTTTCAATTTGAGAGAGAAGACATAATTATCATATATTCTTCATATCAATGTTGTATTTAATATTGATA
>NW_025952245.1:0-37666 GCF_023119035.1 Salvia hispanica | reverse complement strand
ATCATTCTCAAATGTGGAGAATTGATTGGATCGCGGTATTTGCCCAACAAGATTGTTTATTGAAAGGTTTAATTTCGCAAGAAATGTCAACCTTGTCAATTCACTTGTGGGACAAGTTCAAGTATTTGAGAATCTTGAGATTTCCTATGGAAGGTGGAATAGTTCCATTAAATTTATTGTAGGATAAGTCAATTACTGTGAATGTTTCCAATAGTCTCTTAATTAATTGATCCTGGCCTTTCAAGAAGAGCCTCATCTCCAAGTCATCTAGAAAGTAATCATTTTCAATTTCTACCGGCTCAATCATTGCTTTGAAATTGTTGAAAAATCTTTGAGGTAGAGTGCCCTGAAATTCATTATGAGACACATCGAAAACTTGCAACCTTGGAAATAGAAACTTGGTTCGTGAAGGAAGCGACATATTACCACCAAACTTGTTAGACCTCAACACTAACACTCGAAGTTCAGGTAGGCCTTCCATCCAAAAAGGAAATTTGTCTTGTATTTTATTATTTCCAATGTCGAGACCCCTTAGACTTCGGCAATTAATTAAGGATTTAGGTAATTGTCCGTGGAATTTGTTACTACCCAAATTGATTGACAAAAGACTACAATTTTTAGAAAAGGTTGATGGAATGATGCCACTAAATTGATTCTCGTTTAAATGAAAGATGGTCAAAGATCCACTGAAGTTTCCGAAGCATCGTGGCAGTCTTCCTTCCAGAGTATTATTTGAGAGAAGAAGATAAGAAAGGTGTGACAACTTGCAGATGGAGTATGGGAGCTCACCACTTAATTTGTTGGAAGAGAGATATAAGGACTCCAAAATCAGAAGATTTCCGATTGCAGATGGAATTGGACCTTCAAACAATTTTTGAAAGATTAAAGAAGGGTAAACAAAATTTCTTGTATCGAAGGTTACATGGATGAATTTTACTCATTGCAAGCATATGTCTATTATCTTATCTTGTCTGCATTAGATGTTAACATTTTCCGACTCATTTGTGTCCTATCGTATCCATAGTAATTATGTTAGTATCCGGAGGAATGAAATTCATGTTCTAGCTGGCATGTAGGGAATCACTATAACAAAATGCTCTAGAAATGACATACTAATATTTTAGGCATTTTGAGATTTATATATTGGCATTACATAGTACTACTATGACATCTTGTATGTGAGTAAATATTCAAATGAATTATTTGCCCAACAAGATTATGCAAGATATTCAAGTTGCAGATGGAGGATGAGCGCTCACCATTTAATTTGTTGAAACGAAGAACCAAGTGCTTCAGATTTGATAGATTTCCAATGGTTGATGGTATTGGACCTAAAATTGTATATGCATATTATATGCTGTGAACTTATATATTGTAGATATTTTAATGGACCTTCAAACCATTTATTTGAAACATGCATATTAATGGACCTTCAAACCATTTATTTGAAACATGAGAAGGAATGAAGGATATAAATCAAATATCTTTAAATCTTAAATTGTACATGCATATTATATGCTGTGAACTTATATATTGTAGATATTTTAATGGGCCTTCAAACCATTTATTTGAAACATGCATATTAATGGACCTAAAATTGTACATGCATATTAATGGACCTTCAAACCATTTATTTGAAACATGAGAAGGAATGAAGGATATAAATCAAAT
Organism: Salvia hispanica; assembly: GCF_023119035.1. Taxonomy (NCBI): domain Eukaryota; kingdom Viridiplantae; phylum Streptophyta; class Magnoliopsida; order Lamiales; family Lamiaceae; genus Salvia; species Salvia hispanica. Next base: position 35,995 of record NW_025952245.1, on the reverse strand, counting down.
ATCTTTGAATCTAAAATTGTACATGCATATTATATGCTGTGAACTTATATATTATAGATAAAAGATTTAATTTTGTGAAATAAAATATACCACTTAAAGAATTATTCGATAGCGATAAGTCAGAAAGGCTTGTCATGTTCCCAACTTCGTTTGGGATTGCTCCACTGAGTTCGTTAAAGCCCAAACGCATCAACTCCAATTTATTCAAAAGACCAATCTCTTTGGGAATAGTACCTGTACAATTAATTTCAATAGGTAAGTGTAATGATCATAACATATAATGTGTACATAGATTCTTACTATAAATATAAGATCACACCTTTTAGATTGTTGTCATAAATGCGTAATCTCTTAAGGCTTGTAATGTTCCCAATTTGTACAGGCACATGTCCCACAAAGTTGTTGTATGACAAGGCAAGAATCTCAAGCTGTGGACATTCACCCAAACTCAGTGGTATCTCTCCCTCCAAACTATTATTGGATAGCTGAAGTTCTTTGAGTCTTGGAAGGTTGTTGTAGCTGCAAACCTCCTTTGGCAGGTAACCATGAAGAGAGTTTCCACTTAAATTTAGAGAAACAAGAAAAGAAAGATTTCCAATTTCTGGTGGAATGCTACCTCCGAGTCCCATATCCGAGAGATCCAAATGAGTCACCCTATTATGAGGTGAATCACAAGTAACTCCGAACCATGTACAAACAGAGGTTCCGGCGGTCCAATTTTTTTTCAATATATTGGAAGGATCTGAAGTGATGAGGGATTTAAAAGCAAGAAGTGGAAACTCATCAGTATAGAGTTGATTAGTAGTAGCAAGGCTAAGACAAGAAAACAATACAAGAAGAGGAAGTATGAAAAATGGGGAAACTCTCTCCATATTGTAGATGCAAAGAGAGCTATGTGTTGTGATGTTGGGAAATAAGAAGCCTAGGAGATGCCCTTTTATTCAAAACTAAAATAATATTTTCAAAAGTCAAGTCCCACTAAAAAATGAGTCGAGCTTTTCGGTTCAATTTTGCTCGCTTCGTTCTCCATTAATATCTCATATTATCATTTTCAGATTTCTATGATTAAATCTCTTTTACTAATTTTGGTTATAATATCTTACATTTCATTAATTCATTTTACTCAAATTTTATCATAAAACTAACATATACTCCATTCGATCCCCAATAGATGTCCCATATTTTATCGGTGCACATTTTAACAAATTGTTTGACTTTTTGAAAAAAGTGGATGGTAAAAAGTTAATAGAATGTGATCTTACTTTTATATATTAATTTAATAATAATTGTGAGTAGAAACCAATAGCAGAATATGGAATCCACTGACTTGACTGTGATTGGGGCTAAGAGGAAAAATTGGCTACTTTGAATACATTCAAAGATAAAATTATTGTAGCATTTGAAGTATAATGATAAAATAGTTGTTGCATTTGAAAAAATATTGGCTACTTTTCCATGTCAAGTTAACTGCAAAACGAGTGAAGCTCATGTAATCAAGTCCCACTTGAAGTATAAAGTCGCATTTGGTGTCTCATTATTTGAAATTAGGGAAAGCTTCTTTAATCAATTCAAACCAAACTTTTTTTGACTTGACGATGCGATTCACTATTTTGGACCTTGAAAGTAGAATTATTTTGGGACAAATTGTCTACTAATCTTATGGGCCTTTGTAAAATTAGATAGTGCATGGAAAAGAAAATGACCCCAAGTTTGTATTCTAATCATTAGGCCTTGAGAAATTATTTGGTAAACAAAATAAAATTTTATTTTGGGTCAAATTATATGTTTATCTTTTGGGCTTCCGTGATATTAGATTATTAGAGCTTACAATCTCTTTGGGTGTAGTACCTGAAAAATCTTTCTGTCCACGACTAACTGAAAAACAATTTCAACTTGTATTTTCTGCCCTACAAGATTTGGGCAGAAGGTCTTAAAGAACTGTTCAGTACTCTGCCTATAAAACGGTTAAATTTTATTCCATTTTTTAAATTGATAGAGGAAACAAGTAAGAGGAAAATCCCACAATTCAAATCCCAATTGTTAATCGACTTCCATATCTGATGGAGAAAACACAATGAAATCCATTATTTATCAGTGGTTTGAAACAATACCAATTCAGAAGGAAGTAACAAAAGTACAATAAAAAAGCCTGGGAAACAAATAAAAGGACAATTTCGTAACTTAAATGATGTCCGATGGTCCATCGAACATCATAGCACAACAATGACTTTGATTCCTCAACCTGTTCCGCAAGCATCACGTGAATTTGACGCCATAATTCAAGTCATTCCAACACAATCAACGTTTTCGACGTGAATTTGACGTCATTTGCTGGAACTGTTGGCCCATTCTCATCATTGCATTTTCTCGTCAACGGAAATCCACACAATCCCAAATTTCCAATATATGAATCATTGTCAAATGTGGAGAACTGGTTGGATTGTGGTATATGCCCAACAAGATTGTTCATTGAAAGGTTTAATTTCGCAAGAAATGTCAACCTTGTCAATTCACTTGGAATTTCTCCATCCAGTTTGTTTGTTGACAAGTCCAACGATTCAAGATCACTCAAGTTTCCAAGAGTTGAAGGTATATGTCCTGCGAGACTATTGTGTGATAGGTTCAAATATTTGAGAATCTTAAGATTACCTATGGAATGTGGAATACGACCAGAAAATCTATTGGAGGACAGATCAATTGTTGTGAAGGTATCAAGTAGCATATTCAACAACTGATCCTGACCTTTCAATGTGACTATCATATCCACAAAACTTAGATAATAGCCATTGTCGTCGTCATATTTTTCCTCTCTTTGCTTTTTCTCTATCATTGCTCTGAAATTCTTGAAATATCTTTCAGGTAGAGAGCCTACAAATGCATTATGGGATATATCTAGAACTTGTAACATAGGAAATGGAGGTTTCATTGGTGAAGGAAGTGATAAGTTGCCATCAAACTTGTTAGACTTCAACACTAGCACTTTAAGCTTGGGAAGGCCTTCCATCCAAAAGGGAAATTCATCTTGTATTCTATTATTTCCAACGTCAAGACCCCTTAGACTTCGGCAATTTACTAAGGAATTAGGTAATCGTCCGTTGAATTTGTTATTACCCAAATTGATGGACAAAAGACTACAATTCTTAGTAAAGGTAGATGGAATGAGGCCACTAAATTGATTTTGGTTTAGATGAAAGATGGTCAAAGATCCGCTGAAGTTCCCAAAGCACTGTGGCAATCTTCCTTCCAAAGTGTTGTTTGAGAGAAGAAGATAATACAACTGCGACAAGTTGCAGATGGAGGATGGGAGCTCACCATTTAATTTGTTGGAAGAGAGATACAAGCCCATCAGATTTGAAAGATTTCCGATTGTAGATGGAATTGGACCTTCAAACAATTTATTTGAATGATAAAAGAAGGATATAAATCAAATTTATTGTAACAATATGGCGGTTATCTGCGTTAGATATTAACATTTTACCACACAAAATCTAAATGTCAGTTGTCAAGGTGACCAATCTTTCATGAAATTACTCCCGTAAAATCAGAATGTTAAAGTTAGCATCATTTGTTAGGGACCAAAAGGTCACAAACTTAATGTATGATACCAAAAATAATTTTAGAACAAATATAAAGGGACCAAAATTGAACTTTAGTCTATCACTATTCACCCTAATGTATGAACTTTTCAATGTCTGTGTACTAATATATCTAGATTATTCGTGTTAATATCCAGAGTAATGAAATTCAAGTCCAATCTGCCTAGCTTGCATATAGGAAATTATTATAACAAAAACTATTATAAAAATGACATATGATGCTATGTATTCTGAGAGTTATAAAAATGCCCAATAAGATTATTTAATGAATGTCAAGTTGCAGAGGAGAATGGGAGCTCACCATTTAATTTGTTGGAAGGGAGCTGCAAGACCAGCAAATTTGAAAGATTTCCAATGATGGATGGTATTGGTATTGGACCTACAATTAAAGTTAAATAAGCATATACTCCCTCCGTCCCCCATTAAGAGTCACACTTTTCCATTTCGGTCCGTCCCCAATTAAGAGTCACACTTCATTTTTACCATAAATAGTAAGTAGGTCCCACATTCCACTAACTCAATTCACTCACATTTTATTATAAAACCAATATAAAAAAATGGGTCCCACATTCCACTAACTTTTCAAATTAATACTACATTGCATGTGAAATTCACCTGAAAAGTTATTGATAGAAAGGTCCAGCATCTTCAAATTTTGTAGGTTTCCTATCTCTGGGGGGATGCTTCCTGAAAACGAGTTATTATAGAGATACAGATACTCGAGGTTTGTGAGCAAGCCTATTTCTGATGGAAGTTTCCCACTGAATTCATTGTCTCCAATTATTATTGTGTTTAGTTTTCTCCAACTCGTGATGAAAGAGGTCAATATTTCACCAGTCAGGCTATTCTCAGATAATCTCAAATCAGAGAGATTGCCCAGATTTGATAAGGATGGCGGCAATGGCCCCGAGAGTGAGTTACCGGACAAACCCAAGTAGATCAACTTGTTACACAGGCCGAGCTCTCGGGGAATGGAAGAATTGAATTTGTTCATTCGAAGGTCTAGAGTTCGGAGATTCGTGAGTAGGCCTATAGAAGGAGGGATTTCTCCTATAAATGAATTCTTGTACAGCTCCAGAAGTTGCAGGTTTGGAATAAGGCTTACTGAATCAAGAATTTTGCCAGAGAAGAAGTTGTCGGTGAGGCGAAGATCCTTCAACTTGGAGAGGTTAGTGATATTTGGTGACAGGGGGCCTTGTAACCTGTTGTTGGTGAGGTTAAGATATTCAAGTTTGACCAAATTGGTGAACAATGATTCATGAATTTGGCCTGTGAAGTTGTTTTCAGACAAATCAAGGAAAGTAAGGTTGAGACATGTGGTGATGAAGTGTGGGAATTCCAAGTTGAGTTTATTGAAACAAAGATTAAGGTGAGTGAGGAAAGGGAATGTGGGAAATCTAGACCAGTCAGGAGATTTAAAGTGATTTAAGCCCAAATCCAAGAAGCGCACCTTCCTCAGATTGCCAATCTGATATGGGATTTCACCAAGAGAGTGAGGCCTGTGAGGTTGCCAAGAGCAGCTGGTATGGAGCCGTTGAGAGCATTCCCTTTGAGGTTGAAAGTGGTGAGATTCAACAATGCAGTGAAATGGAACAGTTCCAATGTCCCTGCAATCATGGCTGATGTTTTTTGTCTACTATTCTGCTTTATTTGCCTATTTATATGCAAACTATGAGATGCCCTTTTACACAAAATTAAAATATTATATTTCAGCAGCAATAAAGAGTAAAAACAATAAACAAAAATAAAAAGTTACGATTAATAAACACGGCAGAGTTTGGCGTGTTGAATGGTTAGAAGATGATAAGAGGAAAACAACTTTTTGAAGAGAAATGATTGAATGGGAAACATAAATGTGAATCACATATTCTTTTCCATGTAATAGTCAAGCTTTTTTATTGGCGATATGACTAAAAGTTGTTTACAAACAATGATTCAAATTTGTGATTTATTCCTATATTACATTTATATTAAGATCACATGAGGGCTAAAGTTCAAAATTGGTCGCGTACATTTGCCTAAATACATTTTTTGGTCCTATACTGTGACATCTGCAATTTTTGGATATTAAAACTTTTTATGAACGCGATATGGTGATTAGTTAAAGGAATTTTCTGAAAATAATATTTAATTTCTCGCGAAGCAAGTAATTAAATATTTTGAGATTTGCACAAATAATATTTTTGGAGCATGATGAGTTATTTTAGTTCTTTATGAACCTAGCGAAATACGAACCTTGTGTAAGTAATCAAGTGGATGTGATGATGAATTATTGTAGTACTTGGCATAACACCAAGGGACTAATTATTGTTAATTGTGCGAAGGAAAGTGCGTACGTTGATAAAATAGTCATACTTGTGTAGTGTGATTTTTTTGTTGAGAGAAATAATTGCTTCTTGTGGAAATTAATTAAAGTAATATACATCCCTCTGTCCCGAAAATTTGTCCCATTTTTCCATTTCCGTCCGTCCACCAAAATTTGTCCCATTTCACTTTTACCATTTTTGGTAGTAAACCTCATATTCCACTAACTCATTCCTACTCACATTTTATTATAAAACTAATATATAAAAGTAGGACCCACAATCCACTAACTTTTTCAACTCACTCTCAATTACATTTCTTAAAACCCGTGCCCGGTCAAACTGGGACGAATTTTCGTGGACGGAGGGAGTAAGTAATAATCAACGTATTTAAATCTGAGGATTAATCTTGAAATTTATATTTGGAATAACACCAAATATTAGTTGGACTGCATTGGGCAATTTAATATTTTTTCGTTGGGAGCGGGAGGGATGTAGCCAGAAATTCTACGTAGGCGGCGCAAAAATATACATAAAGATATTTTAATACATTAAAAAAAGACAAAAATAAGGATATTTAAAAGAATTTATATCGTTTTCATTCAATCGGAGTGGTTTCGGTTGTGAAGGGTGGGAGAGAGAGAGAAAGAGAAAGAGAGAGAGGAGCGAGCGAGTACCGATATTGAAGGAAGGGAGTACTTTTTTGTTGGACTTTTTTTTTTCTTTTGATTTTTTGAGTTAGGCCTCTTTTTTTCATATCACTTTGGGCTCTTTTTGGGCTACTAATTAAATTGGAGGAATAAGATGGGCTGGGATTTTAATTAGTTAGGCTGGAAATAAAAGTTCTTGGGCCAGTTTTATTAAATCTTTGGGCTGTTTCAGTTAAGTAATAGTGTAACCATATTATATTTTCCCAGTCAAGTCCCATTGTAAAAATGAGTCAAGGTTCTGCAATCAAACTTAATTGTGGAGTGTGATTGGGGCTAAGGCAGAAAGGTACAAAGACTATTAACAAGTCTTGTTTAGTGAAACTTTCCATTTTACATAGTATATAGTTTTTATATTTAAAGATTTAAGATATAGTTTTTTTTCTTCCTTTTTTAGTACTATTATGTTCGTACCCTCAATTCAAAAAGTCTAGATCTGCCACTGAGTGAAACCAGCTTTAGTCTTATTATTTGAAAATTAGCGAAACTTTTGACTTAGTGTTTTTAAATTAATCTTCAGCCCATATACCGTGAGATTATTTGCTGCAACAAAATACTCGTAGAAAATAGAATATGTATAGTCATTTTTAATTAATATTCTGCATTTTAACCGTGAGTTTGATTATTGCAACGAATTAGCAAAATATTACTAATACAGTCTCCGTTCAAGGAGCGAAAATATCAATTTATTGTTTATACTCACTTCATTGCATTTCCTAAACCCTTCATTGCATTTCTTAAATGTGTACCGAATTAAAAAAATAATATTTATTCATGATCTGATGTATTAACTTTCTTGGAGTGTGATTGGGGCTAAATAAAATAAACTGGCTACTTTTTAGAAGAGGAATCTTTTTCTAACTCAAGTGGTGAAATTTTTTCAAAATTGTGTTGTGAAGCGAGTGGTGTCCTAACCTTTTTGACTTGTCGGTTCAAGTCATTAATTATTTTGGGTATTGAAAAATATTTGGTTAAGAAAATACTCCCACTGGGAAAATTATTTTATTTGGGGCCAAATTACCTGATACTAATATTTTGGGGATTTTCGAAAATTAGAGTGGTCATGGAAAAATATAAATGAGCCAAGTTTGTATTCTAAACATAAGGCCATAACTTTTGCTACACGACTCGATCTAACGGAATATCATGATATTTGCATAAATTTAGAAATGTATAACGAAATAGTAAACACAACTTAAACACACAAATTAAAAATGAAGAAAAAGTTAAAAAGAAAATCGACACAACACAAGCAAGAGTTCCAAATTAAACACTAGAAAAGCACACAATTATCTCTTTGGTCTTCAATCAAGTTCCCCTACGTGTTGGTGTAGCTCTGTTGTGTCTCTTCTTCGTCTTATATTTATGTCCAATGCCAAAAAAGAATTCCACTAACCATATTGGCCTTCCATTTCCATTTCTAATAATCATGTAACCAATTCCAATCCCAACTACGAATCCACTTCCATATCCCATTACAACACTTCGCCAACCAAATCCATCTATGAATATAAACTCATATTCACCATCTTCTTCCTCTGCAGGCTGCATCAATTTCCCATCCTCTTTGCATTGAAGGTGGTCATCTTGAATGACACGGAGAGAGTAATTTCTTAAAACTCGTGCCGAGTCAAAAGAGCTCTTAAATCATGAATGGAGGGAGTAAAATATAGTATAGGGATACTAGGAGCTAATATCATAAACTAAGGCGGGACTCTGGATTTTCCCATCAACTTAAAACTGGGTTATAAAAATCACGAACTTTGATCGTGTGTGGGATTTGCAATGCTTGCGTGAATGGCGGTCGACACTATATTCCTGGAGTTATCAATTGTCGGAAATCTGAAACACAAGTCAATGTTTATGATTTTTACAAAAAATCAAAACCAAGCTATAACAATTCCTGAAACACATTCTTCCACACACAACATTGAATTTTTTCATTGATAATTGAAGCAAAATGTGAAATTTGAGATAGCAAGGAATAACCTCATGGGATTTCTGTAAACCGAACGGAGCTCCCACAGAATCTGACTTAGACGCCGGTAATATGGAATGACTTTATATTGTTATAAAATCAATATTCCTACACAATATCTAATTCAATTTTCGATAAAATATTTTCAAAAAACACTAACTGAAGGAATGACCTCAACCTGTTCGATCTATTGCTTCACTGAATTCCTTGGATCTGTTCACAACGGGCGCACATGCAGAGTGTTGGACACTTTGTCGAACAGAAGTAGCAGATGTGTGGTTTCCCTCCCATGCTTCTATGCGAGTTAGCACGGTAACCACTCGACATATTGTCCCCAACGAAAATACGAAATACCTTGTACCTGTTCACATTTTGTATAAAATAGAAACTAACTTGTCTGTAGAAAGATACTAGAGAATCTGGCATCATGTGGATATTTCTTATTCCCGAAATACAACTTTCCGGTCACGTAATCATGTGAGATTTAATCAAACATTTAGAGCAATTTTTTGTTGGGTATTTCGGCAACCAGTTGAAGAGCAATATACCATGAGTATTATTTAGATAATGGAAATCAACAAAATTTAAAAATAAAATATTAAGATCTATGTGGGATATTTGGCATCAAGAAATGGGATATTTCTTATTCCTTAAATACAACTTCCCGGTCATGACATCGTGTGGGATTTAATCAAACATTTAGAGCTCTTCTCACCACACAATTTTTTGTTGGGTATTTCGGCAAACAGTAAGCGCAATAAATTTTACATGATGAGAGTTTTATTTAGATAATGGAAATCAACAAAACTAAAAATAAATTATAGAGATCTATGAAGGATTATATTAAGATGATAACCACTTTTAAAATGAAAATGTACCACCAATGAGAAGAACCCTTAGATTTAGGTGTAGATTCAATCTTAGCATGCTTGCCTATGTATCGTAGATTGCTTGATCATCTTTGATTTCGTATCACATATAGCTTAGAATCATATGCCAGGTTGTTTGCCTATATACCGCATATTGCTTCCCTATGTATCACAGATTGCTAGCCTAGGTTGTCATTTTAACTATGGTGTCACGATAGTGCTCTGATTTCGTATCTCATATTGCTTGCATATAGGGTTTAGTGCATATAATAAAATGAGAAAAAAAAATTTACATCGCTTTTGCGTGTTTAAATATTCTGTCAACTTGTTAAATGTCACTTCAGTTATCGTAAAAATATAAAAGATATCAACATTCATATTGTTTGACTTAAACGCTAGGAATCGTCGTATTTTAGAGAAGGTGGTAACCAAGTCTAGTGGTATCTATTTAATTCAATCTCTTACATTTCAATCTTTGACAAAATCTGATGAGATTGTTCATGAAAAAGTAAAAAAACATAATAATTGGTGGATACATATTTTAGAAATTGAGATCACTTTCATTGAGTTAATAAATAATTCTACAAGTGTAATCAATTATGAAGCCGCCGCGGCGTCATCAATTATCAGATAGATAGCACGTTAATTCATGGCTTTGACTTTACCTAATGCTTTCATATTTGTTACAATCTCCTTAAAATAAATATCCTACACACATACATGTATATACATCGTAGCTCAATCACAAAAATACTACAGTTGAAATCAAGTCAAAAATGGAAAAATCTTCTCATTTTCTCCTCCTTACTCTACTCTTGTCGTCTGTTCACTATTTGATGTATTATAGCTTAGCCACCGATATCAACACCGATCGTTCTTCACTTCTTGCCTTAAAATCTCAAATCATTTCCGATCCACAAACTATATCGACAAAAAATTGGAGCACTAAAGCCAGTGTCTGTAGTTGGATCGGAGTTACTTGTAATTTTCTCCTACTTGTGATTTTCTCCTTAATAGGGTGACTCAGTTGAACATATCGAACATGGGTCTTGTTGGAACCATCCCACCAGAAATCGGAAATATTTCTTCTCTCGTTTCTTTAGACATGAGCGACAATTCTTTTCATGGTCCTCTTCCCGTGTCTATCTTTAACATGTCAAATTTAGAAGTCTTGAGTTTGAGGAATAATAGTTTGTCTAGTAGTCTACCTCTTGATATGTGCATACACAATCTTGATCGACTCAAGATTCTTCGTATTTCTTACAACAAGATGTATGGGAATTTACCATCGAGTTTGGAGCAGTGTTCGCAGCTCGAGTATCTTTCTTTGTACAACAACAAATTTGATGGAATAGTGCCAAGGGAACTTGGGAACTTGACCAAGCTTCAAACGTTGTACATTGATGCAAATAAGTTGACAGGTAACTTGATCTTATCTCCATGGACTATAGTCAAATAATTCTTTTTAATGTCATTTTCTATTTATTTTCAATATCTATTATTTTTTTACAGTCATATACGTAGAGGGTCAAATTAATATTAATAATATTCTTATTATTATGGTTATTTATTATCATAGTTATCATTATTATAATTAGGTATTGTCCATATTTTAAAACTTATATTAAAATTTATTGAAGTTATTATTAAATAATAATAATAATAACAATAATAAAGATTCAATAAAACTTAGGGAATAAGAATTCTTGAAAGTTGCACCACTTTGAATTTTAATTACTTATCCTGTTATATAAAAAGTCCAACAAATACGAATAAACATTTCAAGGTCAAGAGTCATAGTATTATTTTTTTAGGTCATAATCTTACTAAACAAATAGGCCAATGAGATAAGTCTAATTGTATTCTCTATTTCTCTATAGACATAACTTTCTTCTCCCTACGTGCGCGAATAGGAGTCCCATTTTTCTATTATGGTCCGTATGCAAATAAAAGTCCCGGTTTATAATTGATAAAACAATATTAATAAATGATAATAAACAATTATTATTATTTTTGTAGTAACTATTATTATGATTCTTAATTTTCTTAAGTAATTATTAACCAATTATATAATAAATTAATAATATATTAGTCAAAAGTTAATAATTAGAATTACTCCCTCCATCCACGAAAATTTGTCTCGGTTTGACCGGGCACGGGTTTAAGAAATATAATGGAAAGTGAGTTAAAAAAGTTAGTGGATTGTGGGTCCTACTTTTATATATTAGTTTCGTCTCGGTTTGACCGGGCCCGAGTTTTAAGAAATATAATGGAAAGTGAGTTGAAAAAGTTAGTGGATTGTGGGTCCTACTTTTATATATTAGTTTTATAATAAAATGTGAGTAGGAATGAGTTAGTGGAATATGGGGTCCACTACCAAAAATGGTAAAAGTGAAATGGGACAAATTTTGGGGGACTGACGGAAATGAAAAAAATGGGACAAATTTTGGTGGACGGAGGGAGTATAAATTAGAATATATAAGAAAAACTTGGATTAAGAATTCTCACATGTACTACTTTACTTGCTAGCGGGCACGGTTTGTCTTGTTAGCCCATTGGTCTCCTGTTAGAGTTTGTATACTAGAAATCACGTTTCTATTCTAGTAAGATCAGCCCACAACGATAGTGAGATCAACCCACACTGATATCGGAGAAGATTTGTGGTCTAGTATTCAAAGCATCACGTGGAGAAGAAGCTAGCCATCTTCAATTCTTTGGAGAATTAATTAGGTATTTTTCTGCTCCGTAGAAAAGCATGTTTTAGGTTTCAATATTCTTAAAGCATGATTAATTCAAGTTATGAGCATGATACATGTGAGAATTACGCGAATAGATTTTTTCTAAATAATCTTCTAAATAGATCCGATTATTATCTGATTTATTGGTATGATTAATAATCATTAAATTATGATAATCCACGTAACACCGCTTCCGCTGCCGGTTCCATCAGTCTCTATCGCAAGCCCATGTCAAGTGCTCTAACTGATTCAGTGAAGAGATCACATATCATTCAACAAAAATCGAATTCATATATTAGAGGCCCAAATAAAGGTCCATTTCTTATTAAAAACACTGCAAGTTTACCTTATACCCAGTTTGTAGTACTAATGCTAATTATATTTAACGACGTTGAAATTGATAAAGATATGTAAAAATATATATTTCAACAACAATGGGATTAAAACTTCTCTATATTTTTTTCTATGTAATTAACTATTTTCAACCTCTTTTATTAATATATAATTTGACTATAGGTTGTTTATATACATAGTGTCAAGTTTGAGATTTATTTAGTATCTGATATTTATATTAGGAGTTTAGGACCACATATATATGTTATGTATGAAATGTTACACGCACTTGTTTTATTTATAACTAGTGGCTAGAGGTCTTTGGTTTGAAGTCTCATCGATCTGTCTGTGAATTATATTTTTATTTTATTAGGAAGACCAATACATTAGGGAAATTCATATAGAGAAGTATGATGAAAGAATGTTTGTATGTAAATGGGCTAAGATTACATTGGTGAAACCCATCTTGGGGTTTTAATATTGGGCTTTTACTTTTGGGCCTGTGCAAAATGAAAGAACAGTATAAATTATGTTAGTGAAAGTTCTTTTTATTTGGCTTTTGTCAAGTTTAGATATTGTTTATAATTTATAAATATAGCATATTAGGTCAGAAAACTAGGAAACCAAACAGATTCCAGAAATTTAAAAAACCTATCATAATCTGAGAAAAAAAAGACACTCTTTTTAATTTTGAGCTCTATTCATATATCTCAAACACCATCATTTTTAGAAGGTTTAGTTACCTTAACAGCCCTCATTTATCCTAACAACCCCATGTACTTGCATCTCCTGAAACTTGTCGAAATCTATGAGTTAATCGAGTGAGTTTCTTCCCTCGATTCTCCTGAAACCCCTCTAGAATTCGCCTTCCCAGAAGAAAAGTTTCTTCCCTCGATTCCATCTCTGAAACTTGTCGACCGATCCAAAGAGGAGGCAAAATAACCCCTTTGCCCATTCTGGAAGTTACCATCAAAAGCAGAGTCCGGATTAGCCGAGGTCAATTCAAATCTTGGATGCATTTCCCACAAGATATTAATATTACGACTCAAAAACTACCAAACCGAGAAAAGAAAAGGAAAGTCATTGACAACATCAGCAAACACCAATCAACAAAACAAAAGAAACTCAGCATTGATTGACTAATGAAATCCACCGGCCACAATTAAGAAACTCAGAGACAAGTTCTACAAACAATTTCATAGAGACATCCATTCAACAAGTATACAGCCTTCTAAAACGTCATAAAAATACAAGTACACTTAGTTAAATGGTTGCATAAAACAGAACCCCAACAGAAAAAATGCAATCTTCATATTAACAGAATGCTAAGCACTTCATAAAAACAGAGGCATATAAAGTTAACTAATTACAAATATGGTTGCCATGCCGCTGGTTTAATCAGACAAGTTCATCAATTTTATAAGAATATTTCATCTCAAATTTAGATCAGGTGACGGCTATACATTCTAAACTTTAATAAATTATACTCCTTATCAACTTTTCTGCAGGACAGATTAATATTTTTGAAATACAGAACAAGTTTTAGGTTAAGACTTTACATATAACAAACTCTAAATTTGAAATCGAGTACGACCACATAACTAGCAATTAAAAGTAGTAACAAACTGTTAAGGTTTTCATCCTTAACTGGGGTCGTCGGCGACGCGCGGCGACCAAACAAATCTTCCAGCGCCTTGCGTAGGGTCGGCGGTTGGTAGATAACGGCTGTGCGCGGAGATCTTCTCCGTCGGGCAGCGGTTAGTCTAGGGTTTGCAGTTTCTTACGTGCAAGTATTGGGCAAAAAATTATAATTCTTATTCAATGAATTCCATGTTTGACAATTGGCCTATTTATATATCTAAGGATCCTAGGGTAGATTCGACCTAATCCTAACCATCTCGGAAAAAATCAACAAAGAAAACCCGAAACAGAGCTTATAATTACGCTCGACTCGAAAAGGAAATAAAATAACTAAATACTCAAAATAAATAAAAGACTCCAAAGAAATAAAAATAGCTATAAAAAAATACGTGTCTCTACTTGGGAACGTAGTCACCGAATCTATTCAGTTGACGTGCGTTCCTCTTCGGTTTCGTCTTCGCAATGGACGCCTGCACCGGCGCAGTAACAGCCCGCTTTCCTAGGGTACAATAAATGCGGCAACTGCTACCAAACGGACTCGAAGAAATGAACAAAGGATAGGGTTTCATTTAAAGAGTGTTGACCAAAAGATTTGAAGGAACTATCAGAGTATTTAAAACAACAACTTCACCTAGAAACTTGAATAAGAAAAAGGAAGGTATAATAAATGACGTTAAAAAATTTCCAGAGTATGACATAGTTCCGAGATAAAAACCACAAGATAGTCTAAAGCCTCTAAACCGAAAGGAGAGTGCAAAATGGTCAAAGATACTGAAGTGTTTCAAAACGAATTCAGCGGAAAACGACCAAGAGAAAACGCAGCTATGTATGAAGATACAACTACGCTTGAAGTTCAAAGCCATCCATCTTAATTAGTTAACATGCTAAACACCCGCCACCGCTCATCATCGTTCAACCTGCACATAAGGAAAACACATGCAGGGCTGAGTATTTTGAAATACTCAGTGAACTCGTTGCCAAAACATTTTATAAGTTATGCCACCCTTACCAAGTGAACTCGAGTTTTAAGCAGTTTAAAGAGAATTTCACGAGTATCACAAAAATATTTAAGATAGATTGACCAATCAAACAACTCCCCATTTTCTCATCAATTCATAAATCACAATCTTTCCATAGTGCGACGAAAGTGTGGCCACACTTTTCGCCCACGAGACCGGCCGACTAGCAAGGACGGCTTCCGATCCCCTCGTGTACACAGCCTGGTAGGGTTTGCGGCACGTACTCAGAACCGAATTCGTATAAACATATCCATAGCCCGATAGCCCAATGGAGCGAACTCACAAGTTAGGCATCAGGCGCAAAATATCACAATAAAACAGACATAGGCATGGCATAACAGTTAAACCACCCTTATTTCCCCACGTTCGATTTATCTTATAATTACCAAGCTAAGATTATGTTCATCATATAAGTTCCATTCGCATCTTAAATCTAGATCTAACATCAACATATGTCACACAAGAGTATTTACTTGTGTATTTAGCCATCAAACACACACACCACAAACACGCAACACGCACACACACGACACGCAGACACACACACACACACCACACACACATGTACACATATTCCCATATCCCTTTTTATCTCACTTTCACTCAAACAAGATGCATGAGGATTCAAGAATACCGATTAATCGGTTAGAGAGAAGAGGAATCAAGTAGAACGAAGAAGATAATTATAAAAATACCTTATGAGAAAAACGAACGGTAGAAATTAAGTATTAGGCTTGGTTCTTCGAAATTCTTGGATCAAACTTCAATTCTTCTCAAAAGAATTAAAAAATAATGGAGAATGGAAGAAGAAAATTTGGAGAGAGTGAAGAAGGGAGGGAGGCGAAAATTATGGGGCTAGGGTTAGGGGTTCCTCTTATTTATAGTGCTCAATAAGATCTTTAGGTAAATAGAATAGAATATTTGGTAAACTTCGGGTCACGATCAGACGTAATCGTCACTAGGACTCCATGTAATCATACGATCTCTTGAATGTTGATCAGAGCTAGCCTATCCAATCCATGGTTACGGGGATAGGTATGAAATGCGCACTCTTGGTAAGTCGGTCTATGATCACCCAGATCGCGGTGTTCCCTTTTAGGGTTCTTGGCAACGCCGTCACGAAGTCCATGGCGACGTGCTCCCATTTCCACTCGGGTATCTCAAGCGGTTGTAGCTTCCCGTACGGTCGTTGGTGTAAGGCTTTCACCTGTTGGCAGGCTAAGCAGCGCTCCACAAAAGCTGCGACGTCCTTCTTCATGCCGTTCCACCAAAAGGACTTCTTCAGATCCTGGTACATCTTTGTGCTCCCGGGGTGAGCAGTGTATGGGGTTTCGTGGGCTTCGCTCATGATCTCGTTCCTAAGTCCCTCGTCGTTCGGCACGCACAGTCTCCCTTCAAAGGTGAGAGCGTTGCCGGAAGCCTCGCTAAAATTTCCGGATTCACCGGTTCGTACTTCGACTCGAATCTCCTCCAATCTCACATCTATCCGTTGTGCTGCAACGATCCTCGTCCTTAGATCAGGTTCTCCTACTAACGCGGCGATTCAGCCATCTACGGTTTCGGGTGTCCCTACTACTTCTATTCGCAACTTACTCAACTCACGTACTAAGCTTTCCTCTTCTGTCAGAAAAGTAGCGAGTTGCGAATGGTCTCTACGGCTTAAAGTATCTGCCACTACGTTTGCCTTGCCGGGGTGATAGTTGATGCCACAATCGTAGTCCTTCACTAGCTCGAGCCATCTCCGTTGTCGCATGTTCAGATCCTTCTGCTCGAAAAAGTACTTCAAACTCTTATGATCCGTAAAGATTTCACACCTAACTCCGTAGAGATGGTGCCTACAAATATTTAGAGCATGCACTACTGCGGCTAACTCTAAATCGTGGGTGGGGTAGTTCAACTCGTGCGGTTTTAATTGTCGTGGCGCGTAGGCGATCACCTTGTTGTTGTACATCAACACGCATCCTAATTCGACATACGAAGCGTCGGTGTAAACTACGTAGTTCGTTCCAAGCTCTGGCACAGCTAACACTGAGGCGGTTGTCAACTTTTCCTTCAAGAGTTGGAAACTCGCTTCACACTCCGGTGTCCAGTTCACCTTGATTCCTTTCTTGAGTTGTTGGGTCATCGGTCTCGCTATTTTGGAGAACCCTTCTATGAACCTTCGGTAGTATCCTGCCAAACCCAGAAAACTCCGAATCTCGTTCGGGGTCGATGGCGACTTCCATTGTTGCACCGCCTCAACCTTGGCGGGGTCCACTCGGATTCCTTCTGCCGACACAATGTGTCCTAAAAAGTTGATTTCCTTTAGCCAGAATTCACACTTGCTGAATTTGGCGTACAACTTTTCCGTCCTTAACGTCTCCAGCGCGATTCGTAGGTGCTCAACGTGCTCCTTCTCGTCCTTCGAGTAGACTAAGATATCATCTATGAACACTAAGACGAACGTATCTAGGTATGGGTGGAAAACTCGGTTCATCAAGTCCATAAACACGGCTGGGGCATTGGTCAGTCCAAACGGCATCACGACGAACTCATAGTGACCATATCTAGTACGGAATGCGGTCTTAGGTATATCCTCCTTTCGCACTTTCAGCTGGTGGTATCCGGACTTCAGATCCATCTTAGAAAACACTCCGGCTCCTCGGAGTTGATCGAACAGGTCGTCTATCCTCGGGCAAAGTGGGTACTTGTTCTTGAGGGTCAATTTGTTCAACTCTCTATAGTCGATACACATTCTCATTGACCCGTCTTTCTTCTTAACGAAGAGCACCGGTGCGCCCCATGGCGAAACACTGGGCCTAACGAAACCTAAGTCCATGAGCTCTTGTAGCTGTATCTTTAGTTCCTCTAATTCCTTAGGAGCCATTTGGTACGGTGCCTAGGATACGGGTGCGGCTCCAGGTTCAAGGTCGATCGTAAATTCTAACTGCCTATCCGGCGGCGGTCCAGGTAACACCTCGGGAAAAACGTTTGGAAAATCTCGTACGACAGCGACGTCTTCGAGCCTCCTTTCCTCCTTCTCTTCTCCGTGGAGATAGACAAGGTAGGTTGGGCGTCCTTTCTTCAACATGGTTGTGGCTTGTAACGTGGAGATTATGGCGGTTCGCCGGTTTATCGAGATTTCGTGGTACACGATGGGTTCCGTACCCGGAGCTTGTAGGGTTATCAGCCTCTCCTTACAGCGAATCGTCGCAAAGTTCGCGGTTAACCAGTCTATTCCTAGGATTACGTCGACATCTCTCATTACCATAACTCGCAGATCGTGAGCAACTAACTTAAGTTCTCCTAATACGATTTCTACGTTCGAGCAAAATCGGGAAATCTCTACTATCCCTCCTACTGGTGAGGACACCATCATCCTATGTTCAAACTTTCTAGAAGGCAAGCTTAAGGTATGCACACACAACTCATATACGAAAGAAAGAGATGCACCCGTGTCAAACAAAACAACAATAGGGGTATCGAGGAATGATCACACAGTAGCGTTGTGAGGAAGGCAGTTGCGCAAGAAAAGACATAGGGCAGTTGCACAATAAGATGAAAGGTACTTGGAAGAAAATAGAACGGACAAGTAGATTCACGCAATAAGGTAGAAAAGAGTAGAAGTGGCTCAGTGCAAGATAAAATAAAAGGTGTGAATTCCCCATAGGATTTCAAAATGTGGTCTCAAAGGGGTCTCAGTACAACGGACGAAAAGGAGTAACGCAGATACGAAAGCAAGATGGTAAAGTGAATAAAAGCTTTAGAAATCTCAAATTCCATACCAGACTGCCCGATCAAAATTTGCAAAAAAAAAAAAAATTCGGACAGCGGTTATTGATCAAACATGTCAAGGCCTAAAACAATCAGTCGCGTTAGAAATTTAGAAATATAGACAAATGTCATGAAGTAGCACTGATAATGGTTCAACGCTTTTGTTGAGGGCAACTCGAAGTGATTGGGACTTTTCAGAACCGTTAAGGAAGAAGAAAACATGTAGCCTTAACTTGGTGCTGAAGAAAGAAAATTCATTGTGTGTGAAACAATATATGTAGTGAAACCGAGCTAAAAAGAATTTCACTTCTGCTAGAAAGAGCTTGCCACAAACATGGTTACAAAATAAGGGGTGAACCAAAGTTCCAAGAAGAATATTCCATCCTTTGAAGAAAAACAGGTCTGGAGATGTGATCATACTGAAGGTCATAACTACAAACAACTTTAGAAATGAAGTTCAATGACGGAAGCTCATAAAATCAAATATCGTTCTTATGAATTTGAAGAATACTACTCAAGCAAGAAGTCCAAAGTTACGAGGGCAAACACAAATTTCAAGCCAAGTGAGTCATGACTCGATATAGGAAAAGAAATAAGGAACATCACTCGCAAATTGTGAGTCAACCAAGGTGCTTAAAAAGACAAGGGCTCACGGTTATTCAAAACGCCCCGAGAAGAACTTAGGGTCCAAGGAAAGACCACATGATAGCATTGTAAGAAAAACTGCTACGCAAGAAAAGCGAAATAAGGTCGCCCAATCAATATGAAAAATGCTTGGAAGAAGAATATGGGCGGGCAGGTATATCTACGCAATAAGGTAGACAAAAGTAGAAGTAGCTCATAGCAAGACAAGATAATAAGAAGGTGCAAATTCCCCATTAATTTTCAAAACGTGGTCAAAAGGTCTTAGTACATCGAATGAAAAGGTGTAAAGCAAAATGCGAGAGAAAAGGTAAAGTAAACAAAGGTCTTAGAATTCTCAAAACATGGGGAGAGGAAAACAAAAATCACTATCTGGTCACTTATCAACTCCGCCCTCATCCTCTTTGGGTTCTTCAGATTCTCCGACACTCTCCACGTTCGAACTCTCTCCCTTCTCGAACGGTCCCATCTCCTCGTCTTCCTCCTCGTCGCTTAGGGGCGAAGGAATCGAGGTAAGCATCTCTTTGGCCTCTCTTATGATCCTTCGAGGGGCCGAAACGCGCATCCTAAGGGTCCTTCTACGGGGAACGCGGGCAACGTGTGGCTCCTCATCATCGCGATACTTCATTCGACGTGCTGCTCCTGGCGAGTACCTTTGCGTTGGCGGATGGAGTGGAGGTCCGTCAACGGCTGCGGACATGGCCGGAAGTAAGACTCCCATAAGGCCGACGAAGTCTCCTCGAGGCGTATATTTGGGTGGGCTAAACCAGGTGTAGGATACTGAGGCTTGAGCGGTCCACTCGCTCCAAGGGGAAGGTAGCATATGGATAAGTCGCATGATTCCCTCATGATGGGTAGTTCCATACGCGTAGGCGTCCAGCCAATGATCGTAGAAATCGGTGACGAAGATCAGGAGGAACTGCTGTTCGTCCCATTCCAGCTCTCTATAACGTTCTACAGGAAAGTTCCTATTCTTGGCATAACGGCGACGCATAAGGGCGTGATAGGGTTGGACCATCTACATAGAGGGGAAAAGGAACAAGTCAGCACCGTCACAAAGGGTGAAAAGAATAACAAGTGTATGGTTCCAAGTGGTGCTGCGAGAAAGGATAGGTATTCGTAAAAGCAAAAGATGGCGGTACGAAGATAATATCGTCAGACGTTCGCGTTCCTAAGGCAGCTATTCGCGCGTTTCCTCTCACGATTCGTCGAGTTCCATGTACACTAAAAGCCTTATACTAGTCATTCCACGTTTCTATTGTTGGTACAAGCGCTGTGATCGTATAGCTAAGGCATACTAGGTTCAAAAGTCCAAGTCCAAGCATCGCAATATTTCAACAAAATCTCACGTAATCACATTCGCATTTCACAATTTTCACAAGTCCTCATACACATTCGACATATCGTCATTCGGGAAGCATCGCTTCTCATTCATAATATTTCCAACACATTTGGCATGTTTTTCACAAAAATAACACTTTTCACCTAAATTTCCAAGAGCATAAAGTTTCAATCATAGAAATATTCTGTACCTCTTTCTTTGTGGTTGAACGAGACGAGTTGCGGGGTTGAGCCTTCCATATTCAGTTCATTAACAAAAGACTACGAGAACAACTTATTTTGAGAAGACTCTTGGGTCCAGAGCGGAAAGAAACTGAGGCTCTGATACCAACTGTAACAGCTCATTTTCCTAGGGTACAATAAATGTGGCAACTGCTACCAAACGGACTTGAAGAAATGAACAAAGGATAGGATTTCATTTAAAGAGTGTTGACCAAAAGATTTGAAGGAACTACCAGAGTATTTAAAACAACAACTTCACCTAGAAACTTGAATAAGAAAAAGGAAGGTATAATAAATGACGTTCAAAAATTTCCAGAGTATGACATAGTTCCGAGATAAAAACCACAAGATAGTCTAAAGCCTCTAAACCGAAAGGAGAGTACAAAATGGTCAAAGATACTGAAGTGTTTCAAAACGAATTCAGCGGAAAACGACCAAGAGAAAACGTAGCTATGTATGAAGACACAACTACGCTTGAAGTTCAAAGACATCCATCTTAATAAGTTAACATGCTAAACACCCGCCACCGCTCATCATCGTTCAACCTGCACATAAGGAAAACACATGCAGGGCTGAGTATTTTGAAATACTCAGTGAACTCGTTGCCAAAACATTTTATAAGTTATGCCACCCTTACCAAGTGAACTCGAGTTTTAAGCAGTTTAAAGAGAATTTCACGAGTATCACAAAAATATTTAAGATAGATTAACCAATCAAACAACTCCCCATTTTCTCATCAATTCATAAATCACAATCTTTCCATAGTGCGACGAAAGTGTGGCCACACTTTTCGCCCACGAGACCGGCCGACTAGCAAGGACGGCTCCCGATCCCCTCGTGTACACAGCCTGGTAGGGTTTGCGGCACGTACTCAGACCCGAATTCGTATAAACATATCCATAGCCCGATAGCCCAATGGAGCGAACTCACAAGCTAGGCATCAGGCGCAAAATATCACAATAAAACAGACATAGGCATGGCATAACAGTTAAACCACCCTTATTTCCCCATGTTCGTAATTTTGCACATAAAAGAGTTTAAGAGTAAAGCCCACCTCGACTGCTTAGGTTTCAAGTATGTTCTTTCCTTTGTTATCCGGCTTCGCAACTAAGGTTTCACCTTTTTAATCACATAGGCACATATCACAAATCAGATTCAACACAAACTCCTAACTCATGCATGTCTCTACACTTTCTCTTTTCCCATCGATTTATCTTATAATTACCAAGCTAAGATTATGTTCATCATATAAGTTCCATTCGCATCTTAAATCTAGATCTAACATCAACATATGTCACACAAGAGTATTTATCCATCAAACACACACACCACAAAAACGCAACACGCACACACACGACACGCACACACACACACACACACACACACACACACCACACACACATGTACACATATTCCCATATCCCTTTTTATCCTACTTTCACTCAAACAAGATGCATGAGGGTTCAAGAATACCGATTAATCGGTTAGAGAGAAGAGGAATCAAGTAGAACGAAGAAGATAATTACAAAAATACCTTATGAGAAAAACGAACAGTAGAGATTAAGTATTAGGCTTGGTTCTTCGAAATTCTTGGATCAAACTTCAATTCTTCTTCGAAAGAATGACAAAATAATGGAGAATGGAAGAAGAAAATTTGGAGAGAGTGAAGAAGGGAGGGAGGCGAAAATTATGGGGCTCGGGTTAGGGGTTCCTCTTATTTATAGTGCTCAATAAGATCTTTAGGTAAATAGAATAGAATATTTGGTAAGATTTTATTCTCCACTATTAAATAAATAATTATTGTGAAGTAGGGAAGAAGAATTAACAAAAATAGACTAGGGTATCAAGCATGAAAATTTCGAAATATATGGCTCTTCATTAGCCAAGATTTTGTTTTGGTATATTTTACGGAGTAGAATAAAATATCACGGAGCAAAATAAAAATAAGAATCCTCCCAACTAGGGATTGAAATAGGCGTTCCCTATGCCTTTTAAATAAGACATGGATTTTTAATATTGGCTAAAATAAGATAAGGCAAGATCTCTTGAGGTATGGAAAGATTTGGTAGAATATTTAAATTCTAGATATGGAAGGAAATCAAATAAGGGATTAACTAAATTAAAATAATTCTTTCCTTCCCACAATAGGTGATTTTCGAAAATCACCAAGAAACAAAGGGGGCTCGATTTCTCCTCTTTAAAATAAGGAATAATTGGGTCTTGAATTTAATTTGGATAAATATCCCAAGAATTAAATTAAATCCGGAAAAAATAGAATTCCTCCTCCAAAAGGCCAAGGGGGTCGAAAATTACAAGAATTGGGTGGCAAGTATTTTATGGAAATTTTCTATAATACTCTCACTCACCCTTAAACAAATAATTTACCACATAATTTAATAAATCACATGCCACATCATATAGTCAACAAGTTTGACTTTTCAAACTTCCAACGCAAAACCCTAGACTCGACTCGGCCATAGCATCACATGCAAAAAATGCATTCACGACTCCACGTAATCAATAATAAATTTTAGGGCTCTAAAATTAGGGTTCGGGAATTCGGGATGTTACAGGCGCTGTAGCATCCTGCGTCTCCGGCGAAGTCGTCACTTCTCCATCCGCTTCATGATCTCCTTCGTCGGGCGCTTCCTCCGTAGGCGTGCTTTGGACTTCCTCTTGTTGTTGAGGCGTATCACAAACAAATAGAAAACACAACTAAAACAATACTTTTATGTGTTTGAATCAAGTTCACCTACGTGTGGGTGTAGCTCTCTTGCATCTCTTCCGTTTGTTATATTTATATGTCCAACGCCAAAAAATAATTCCACCAAACTTGTTAGATCACAAAACTTGGTTTTGTGGGATGCATTTCTCACAAATCTTACTTCCTCCGTCACCTAATAATTGTCCACTTTGGTTTCGGCACGAGTTTTAAGAAATTTAAAAAAAAATGAGTTGAAAAAGTCAAAAGTGGGACTTATCATATATGTTTTGATCCGTCAATTAATAGGGGATGGAGGGATAATTTCACAACTGCTAGCACATTCAAACTGCTAACACATTCAAACGAACCAAAGACTTCCTCCGTCACCAGAGCAATTCAAGAAGAGAGGTACGAGCTAAGCCAAGAATCGCGAAGCTCGTAGAGACTCAACTGAGACAGTATTGACGCTTTTTGTGTTTCTTTGTCCAACGACTGTTTAAAATATAAATATTTTTCAATTTTTAAAAAGATTTAATATTTGCAAAATTCAACATTTAATATTCCCTAAGGTGTTGTGAATAGGATAAAATGGTATGAGATCACTCCCTTATAAGTGGACCAACAATTACTAAACTCAAAAATAATTTATCCGTAAGTTGAAGTAATCATCGGAAAAACATTATGGTATATACGTTATGTGACCAAAATTCTTGTCCAATCCATGTTAGCAATGTTTTTTCGTTTCATCCATTTAATTTAAAGATAAGAAATCAATTCCACACTAGTTCCACATGAAAGTGTAGAATAATGCATAGGTATTGGTCAAACTAATTGAATAAAGCGGAAATGCTAATTTTTAATATACTAGTAAATCAAACTAAATGGAAAATGAAAAAAATAATGCTGACCTAGACCATTCAACAACGGTGTTCAAGTATGGTGTCGATGAAAACTTGTATAGTGTTAGAACCAAACTAAATAGATAAAATAAAAACTCTAATTTTAATATATTAGAATTAAATTAAATAGATAAAATGAAAAAAGAAAAGAAAACTATAATAGCAAAATTGACTAGATGAGAACGATGCTTAAGAATAGTATTTACGCAAGATATATAGTATGTAATTTCTCTTTTTTCATTATACATTTGAAGGTAAACTTAAAATATTAGTAGTAATATATATTAATGAGAAAAATCTCAAGATAATTATGACTATACAAAACCAACATGTAGCCCACCAAACACAGCCCAGTTCGACCACTACCGTAGGTCCATAAAAGGCCCACGTTATGGGCTAACCTGAATTAGGCTGGGCCCAAATTATTTACTGGCTTGGACCATTTTAACCCATGCCTATCTCCTATCTCCTAACAGAGAGGCTAGAGAAAAAAATGGCAGATGTATTATTGATATAAAATTAAATCCACCTTGTTAGAAAAAGAAACAAACTTATGGAGGTCTAACTAATTTTCGTAAATGGATCAAAATGGAAATACGTGACAACTGGTTTTAAATGAGGAGAATACATTCTAAAACTTTCCATAATTTTACCCATCAATTTTTTTTGTAGGATAGATTATTTTTTTCAAATAAAGAACACAATTTAGCAATACTTCACAAAATTTATTAAAGATACTAAGCAAATCGAGAAGTAGCAATTACAAAGGTAAAAATAAATAGAAAACACAACTCAAACAGAAGCAGTAGTTCCAAATCAAACACAAGACATCACACAATTCTCTTTGGCTTCAAATCAAGTTCCCATGCATGTTGGTGCAGCCCGGTTGCGTTTCTTCTTCGTCTTATATTTATAACCAACCCCGAAAAAGAATTCCACTAACCATCTTGGCCTTCCACTTCTTATAATCATATAACCAATTCCAATTCCAACTATAAATCCACTTCCATATCCCATCACAACACATCGCCAACCAAATCCATCTATAAATTCATTTTCATCATCTACTTCTTCAGCAGGCTGTATCGATTTCCCATCATCCTCTTTGCATTTTCTTATCAACGGAAGTCCACACAATCCCAAGTTTCCCACGTATGAATCATTCTCAAATGTGGAGAACTGATTAGATCGCGGTATTTTCCCAACAAGATTGTTTATTGAAAGGTTTAATTTCGCAAGAAATGTCAACCTTGTCAATTCATTTGGAATTTCACCATCCAATTTATTTGTTGAGAAGTCCAACGATTCGATTTCACTTAAGTTTCCAAGAGACGAAGGTATATGTCCCATGAGGGTATTGTGGGACAAATTCAAGTATTTGAGAATCTTAAGATTTCCTATACAAGGTGGAATATTCCCAGTGAATCTATTGGAGGATAAGTCAATTGTTGTGAAGGTTTCCAATATTCTCTTAATTAATCGATCCTGGCCTTTCAAGCTGAGCGTCATCTCCACGATATATCGGAACTCATCATCTTCAATTGCTACTGGCTCAATCATTGCTTTTAAATTGTTGAAATATCTTTGAGGTAGAGGGCCCACAAAATCATTATGGGATACATCAAAAACTTGCAACCTAGGAAATGGAAACTTGGTTCGTGAAGGAAGCGAAATGTTACCACTAAACTTGTTAGACCTCAACACTAGCACTCGAAGCTGGCGTAGGCCTTCCATCCAAAAGGGAAATTCATCTTGTATTCTATTATTTCCAATTTCGAGACCCCTTAGACTTCGGCAATTGACTAAGGATTTAGGTAATCGTCCGCTGAATTTGTTATTACCCAAATTGATGGACGTAAGACTACAATTATTAGAAAAGGTAGATGGTATGAGGCCACTAAATAGATTTTCGTTTAGGTGAAAGATGGTCAATGATCTGCTGAAGTTCCCGAAGCACTGTGGCATTCTTCCTTCCAAAGTATTATTCGAGAGAAGAAGAAAACGAAGGTATGACAACTTGCAGATGGAGGATGGGAGCTCACCATTTAATTTGTTGGAAGAGAGATATAAGTACTCAAGATTTGTAAGATTCCCAATGGTGGATGGTATTGGACCTTCAAACCATTTATTTGAAATATAAGAAGGATATAAATCAAATTTATTCAAACCGAAAATACATATTCATGGCCTTTTACTCATCGTAACAATATGTTTCTTATATGCTTTAGACCCCACATACCATTAGAAGGCCCATATTTCCATTTTGGCCTATTTGTAAAATACGAGTCTCGATTCATAATAGACCCCACATACCACTGACTCATTCCACTCACATTTGATTTAAAACTAATACTACCTCCATCCCGCATTAAGTGCCATATTTGCTTTTTTGCACTCGTTTTGTAAAAATGATATAATAAATCGTTAAAGTGGAGAAATAGTAAAGTTATAGAGAGAATGTAGAGAAGACTATAAAAGTAAGATCCATATTCCACTAACTTTTTTGAATCGATTTTCGTTACATTTCTTAAAACAAGTGCCTGGTCAAAGTGTGACAAAATTTATGAGACGAAGGGAGTATTTCTTAAAACCCATGCTAGATAGGGGATGAGAGCTCACCGTTTAATTTGCTGGAAGAGAGAAATAAGATCATCAGATTTGTAAGATTCCCAATGGTGGATGGTATTGGACCTTCAAACCGTTTATTTGAAATATAAGAAGGATATAAATCAAATTTCTTTACATCTAATTGTACATGCATATCATGTTGTGAACTAAACTAATACTCCATATTTTAGATAAAAGCACCATTTAATTTGTTGGGACATATATACTATAGCCATAACTCATAAGTACAGATTCTCAATTGTAGATGGTACAAGTTTGGGACCTTCAAACTCATATATGGTAATATCCCCAGGAACAAAATTCGTTTTCTAGCAGGCATGTACGGAATCACTATAACAAAACATTTTAGAAATGACAGTATTAGGCTTATATGCGATATTTATATAATGTCACTTCATACTAGTATGACTATCTTGCAAACGAGTAGATATTAAAATGTGGTATTTGGCCAACAAGATTACTCAAGAGATGGCAAGTTGCAAATGGAGGATGAGAGCTTACCATTTAGTTTGTTGAAAGAGATGCCTAAGAACCACAGATTTGTAAGATTTCCAATGGTGGATGGTATTGGACCTATAAACAATTTATTTTAAAGTTAAATAAGGATATAAGAAAAATTCGTATACTTTAAAAAACGTAGATGCATAGCATTTTAATAGCACATTTATGAGTAATGCATTACATTCTTTTTTGGAAATGACTAGTAGTATTTAATTCAAACTGATGATCGTTGCAAACTATCATTAAAAAGGACTTATTAATATCTTGCTTGTGAAACCATTATTGCCAAGGAATATAAGCAGTGTTTTCACCTGAAAAGTTATTGGCTGAAAGGTCCAGCCACATGATTTTTTGTAGGTTTCCTATCACTGGTGGGATGGTGCCAGAAAACGAGTTATTAGAGAGAAACAGAGATTCGAGGTTTGTGAGCATGCCAATTTCTGATGGAAGTTCTCCACTGAATTCATTGTCTTGAAACTGTATCGAGATTAGTTTTCTCCAACTTGTGATGAAAGAGGTCAATATTTCACCAGTCAGGCTATTGTTAGATAGTCCCAACACAGATAAATTGCCCAGATTTGATAAGGATGGCGGCAATGGCCCCGAGAGTGAATTCTTGGATAAATCTAAGTAAGTCAGCTTATTACACCGGCTGAGCTCTCGAGGAATGGAGGAATTGAAGCTGTTCATTTGAAGGTCTAGAGTTCGGAGATTTGTGAGTAGGCCTATAGAAGGAGGAATTTCTCCTATGAACGAATTATTGTACAGCTCCAGAATTTGCAGGCTTGGAATAAGGCTTACTGAATCAAGAATGTTGGCAGAGAAGAAGTTGTTGCCGAAGCGAAGATCCTTCAGCTTGGAGAGGTTAGTGATAGTTGGTGAGAGGGGGCCTTGGAAACCATTGCTAGTGAGGTTAAGATATTCAAGTTTGACCAAATTGGTGAACAATGATTCAGGAAGTTGGCCTGTGAAGTTGTTTCGAGACAAATCAAGGAAAGTAAGGTTGAGACATGTGGTTATGAAATGTGGGAATTCCAAGTTGAGTTTATTGAAACCAAGATTAAGGTGAGTTAGGAAAGGGAATGTGGGAAATCTAGACCAGTCAGGAGATTCAAAGTGATTTAAGCCCAAATCCAAGAAGCGCACCTCCCTCAGATTGCCAATCTGATATGGGATATCTCCAACCATATGGTTTTTGGAGAAGCTCAGGTATCGAAGCTCTGTCAAGCGGCCGATCTCTGGTGGAATGGCGCCGGAAAACATATTGTGGGAGAGGTCCAACAGTGTGAGGCTTGTGAGGTTGCCGAGAGCAGCTGGTATGGAGCCGTTGAGATAATTCCCGCTGAGGTTGAAAGTGGTGAGATTCAACAATGCAGTGAAATGGAACAGTTCCAATGTCCCTGCAAGGCCTGCAAAGGGGAGATCAATCCCAGAGACAGATACCCCGCCATTGCAGCTAATGCCAATCCATCTGCAGTGGTTGCTGATGTTGTTGATGGACCAAGACTTGAGAGAAGAACAAGATGATAGGCTGGATTTCCATCGCATCAAACTCTCTACTTCACTTGTGGCTGCTCTTGAAGGACACAGACGTAGACACAGTGTTAGGAGAGAAAGATATGCAAGAAAAAAGTATGCTGTTTTCATGGCTGGTGCTTTTGTCTATCTACTCTGCTTCATGTTCCTATTTATATGCAAACTAGGAGATGCCCTTTTACTCAGAATTAAAATAAGATATTCCAACAAATATGTCTGAAACCTTCTCCAATAACATTTTTTCAAAGTCAAGTCAACTACCCCACTGAAAATTGGTCACAAGTAACTCCGAACCATATATAGACGAGGGATTTAAATGCAAGAAGTGCATACCTATCAAGATTGATTTGATGAGTAGGAAAAGTAGGAAAATTGGGGAAACTCTCTCCATGTTGAAAATGCATGATTGCTAACTGCAATGATGTATTCAAACAAGAAGCCTAGGAGATAGACATTTTAATCAAACCTAAAGTAAGTCCCACTATAAAATGAGTCAAACTTTCCCAGTCAATTTTACGCTCTTTGCCCACCATTAATATCTTATATTGCCATTTTCAAATATCGATAATTATATGTTTCATTTCATTTTTAAATATTTTTGTTAATCGGACTTTACATTCCACAAATTACTATTTTTGTTAATTGGACCTTACATTTCACAAATTCATTTTATTCGGATTTTATATATAAAACCATTAAACCAATACTATTATAATAAAAATTAAAAATTCCACTAATTTTTTATTTTAAATTGTGCTGAAATATGATATTCATTCAAGGACGAATAAAGTAACCTACTTGGAGTATGATTGAGGCTAAGAAGATGGGAATTGAAAATTTCCCAAAAGTGTGTTGGAATCAATTCCCACTTGAAGTATAAAGTCGCATTTGGTGCCTCATTAATTGAAGATGAGGGCAGCTTCTCTAATTAATTCCCTGCCTCATCTGTAAATTGGTGTCTCATTTAATGAAATTGAGGGAAGCTTTTAATTCTTTAACCTACATTTTTTTGACTTGTCGGTTCTAGTCATTATTTTGGGCCTTGAGAAAATAAGTAATGTATTAATTTGGTCAAGAAAATGGAGTATAATTTTATTTTTGGGCCAAAATACCTCAAGGAAAATATAGCTGACGCTAAGTTTGTATTCTAAGCATAAGGCCTTGAGAAATTAATTAAGTAAAATTTTATTTTGGGTGCAATTATATGCTAATCTTTTGGACTTCCGTGATATTAAATTATTAGAGTGGCCTTGGAATACCGTGCGAGAAGAGATTCAAATAGTTTTTATATTTATAATCTATAAAATAATACTCTATCAGTTTTGCGTAACAACTCCGGGAATTGTCTTCTCGTGGATAATTCGTTTTGCTGAGCGCAGAACTCGTGTTCCATCGGCAGCGTTCGGTTTGTTTTGCTTGTGAGACAAGATAGGTTTAGGCAAAATATTTTCATTTATAAAAAGTGACGTAGATGAAATAGCCTATTTATATGTTTCTAGGACACTAGGGTTGGTTCGACTTAACCTAAACATTCGGGAAAGAACCAGCAAAGAAAATCCGAACGGGGCCTTATAGTTTTAGCCTGACTCATTAAAATTAAAATAATGTCTCTAAATAATAAAAAGAACATAATTAATAAGGAAAACAATGAAATAGAGCTGCTGCAAACTTGGCCGGCGTCTTGAGCTTGTCTCTTGGCCTCAACTTCCTTGCCATCAACGAGCTCTCCTCCTCATTCGTTGCCGGCTGCTCCTCCATGTCCGACACCCCTTCTTCCTCCTGTTCTTGCTGATCAACTACGATGTCGTCGCTCAGTGCAGTTTAGTTCTTAACACAGTCCCATAAAAATATAGGAATATTAAAAGAAAATTGGTAAAATGCACAACCACATGAGTAGCTTAAAAAGAAATACGAAAAAACAACAACAGAGGTAGCAATTGAAAATGTGAAAAGAAATAGGAAACACAACTCTAAGAAAAGCAATATATAGTTCCAAATCAAATAGTATTAGAATATCACACAAGAAATGGTTTAATTTCGCAAGAAACGTCAACCTTGTCAATTCACTCGGAATTTCACCATCCAATTTGTTTGTAGACAAGTCCAATGATTCGAGTTCACCCATATTTCTAAGAGATGAAGGAATATATCCTGTAAGGGTATTGTGGAACAAATTCAAATATACGAGAATCTTGAGATTTCCTATGGAAGGTGAATAGTTCCAGTAAATCTATTGGAGGATAAGTCAAGTGTCGTGAAGGTTTCCAATAGTCTATCAGGTAACTGATCTTGACCTTTCAAGATGAGAATCATCTCCAAGTAACTTAGAAACTCGTCATATTTAATTTCCTACCGGCTCAATCATTGCTCTGAAATTGTTGAAATACCTTTGAGATAGAGAGCCCATAAATTCATTATGGGATACATCTAAAACTTGCAACCTAGGAAATGGAAACTTGGTTCTTGAATGAAATGACATGTTACCATTAAACATGTTAGAGCTCAACATTAGCACCAAAAGCTTACGTAGGCGTTCCATCCAAAAGGGAAATTCATCTTATATTCTATTATTTCCAATGTCGAGGTCTTCTAGACTTTGGCAATTGATTAAGGATATAGGTAAACATCCGTGGAATTTGTTATCACCTAAATTAATGGACATAAGACTACAAACCTTAAAAAATGTAGATGCAATGAGACCGCTAAATTGATTTTCGTTAAGATGAAAGATTGTCAAAGATCCGATGCAGTGTCACAGTCTTCCTTCCAAAGTACTCCCTCTGTTCCTTGTTAATAGATGCATTTCTTTTCGGCATGGAGTTTAAGAATAGTGTGTTAAATGGATGATGGAAAAAGTAAGAGAGACTAAAGTAAGAGAGATGAAGAGAGAATAAAGTAAAAAACAGAATTACTTTTTGCCAAAAATAGAAATGACTCAATTAATTTGGAACTTCCCAAAATAGAAAAATGACTCTATTAACATGGAACGGAGAGAGTATTATTTGAGAGAAGAAAAATACGAAGGCCTGTGTTGCAGATGGAGGATGGGAGTTCACCATTTAAATTGTTGGAAGAGAAATATATGAACTCGAGATTTGAAAGATTTCCTATTGTGGATGTTATTGGACCTTAAAACAAATACTCCCTCCGTCCCATGTTACTTGCACTTTTACTTTTTGGCACGTCACAAACTCCTTACACTATTTATAGTTTAAGTTATAATTAATGCATTTAATTAATATGTTAGTTTAAGTTAAGAAGTCCTTTATTAAGTGACGTCTCATTACACTAAAAAATCAATCTCAAATTTACGGCCTAAAATGAAAAGTGCGAGTAACATGGGATGGAGGGAGTTTTTGAAAGATAAACGAAGGATAAGACTGAAATCGAAAAATAGGCATGCATGTCATTTTACTCATCCTAACAATGTCTGTTATCCGCTTTAGATATAAAAGTGTTGGCAAAATTATCACTAATCGCCATAACGTACGAACTTTTCAATGTCGTGTTCTATAATATCTACCTAGCTTGCATATTATGATATTTATAAAATTCCCAACAAAATTATTCAATGGATGTCAAGTTACAGATGGAGAATGGGAGCTCACCATTCAAGTTGTTGGAAGAGAGCGATAAGAGATTAAGATTTGAAAGATTTCCAATGGTGGATGGTATTGGACCTTCAAACAATTTATTTGCAATATAAACAAGAATACAAATCAAATATCTTTATATCAAAAAAATGCACATTCATGGAATTTCATGTCTGTTAGCGTTAGATATTCACATTTGCCAGTAGAGAGCCCACAAGTGCAATACGAGAAAGCATTGTTGTCACTATCGTATCCCGAATTCCCGATGAATGGATATTCAGGTCCAATCTGCTTAGCTCGCATGTAGGAAACTATATCAACATTAAGCAAGTAACGATAAACGTGTGTAATGATCATAGATTGAATATAAGCATATTATTTCTCTGAAATAAGTGATAAAATTGAGTTATCTCGTGAATCTAAGACTTAAACAGTTAAATGATAAACATTGAGCATTATTGAAATTAATTTAATTATTGGTGTCTGTTATTAGTTAGAAATCTTAGTGGCGCCTATAGATATAAATTGACTTTGGAGTTAGAATTTTATTTTGGGCCTGGAGAAAATATTTGGTGAAAAAAGTAGTACAGTAGAATTTTACCTTGGCCCAATTATCTTACACATTAATGGGCTTTCCTGAGATTAGCGATGTGAGAATATAAATGTAGGCTTTCATGTGTTGTGGCACGAACTGTTCGATTGAGTTATTTTGTCAGGATAATTAAGGAAATTGATCATAAACATTGTTTGTATACAATTTATGGTGCAAAACCTAGTTTATAGTTTGAATATTTAAAAATTACTGCAAAATGTAACTTCATGCCTGAAAAAAGTTGACAGTGGAAAGTTTATTATGTTATTTCAAATTTGAAAATAGAATGTTTGTTTATTTTAAAATTTCCTGCACTAGAGATTTTTCTATTCAAAATAAAGAACATATTGTAGCATAATACTTCACTGAGAATTATCACACAACCACAAACGTAGCAATTGAAAAAGGTAAAAAGAAATAGAAACACGACAACGAAAATAGCAATTGAAAAGGTAAAATGAAATAGGAAACACAACTAAAACACTAGCAATAGTTCCAAACTAACATATGAAAAGCACACAATTCTCTCTTTGGCTTTGAATCAAGTTCCCCTGCGTGATGGTGTAGCTCTTGTTGAATTAATTGTGGTCTATTATTCTTTGGGCTTGTTTTATTTCTGTCTGGGCTGTTGTTTTTCTTTGGCCAAGCCCAGAAGCCCAATCTCTTAAGTGAGAGTAGCTGGATTGCTGCCACGTGTCCCTCTCACTCGGATGGTGTTTCCTGACCGTTGGATGGAGGGTTTGTGAGATGTGTGGTTATGAGATGTGTGAGCCGGTTGGTTTTGATTATTCATTCGATACTCCTCTCTCTCTCACTACTCTCTGAATTCTCTCTACTTCTCCAACTGCTTCTCTGGTTAATTCTTTGGGGTTACTCACCATTCTTGTGTGAATATCCAAGTGTTGAGTGGTAGGAAGGCAACTGCTTCGGTTGCTTGTGGTGTGAGAACGAGGGTTTCTGATCTAAGGGGTTTCAGTGACCTAATCCGGTGTATAAGGGTGATGTGGTGAAGGTATTGACGGTTTGAGGGTAATCTCCAGTCAATTCATCGGTGCTCCCTTGGATTCGGTTCTAGTTGAATAGATCTGGGCTATGTGGCGGGCTCTGAGCCATTTTCTGTGATCTATTTCGTTTCCCTTGTGATAGCTTCTAGTTTTCTGATCCGAATGGATCATGTGTGAAGTTACTAACCTTCTTCTTGAGTGTGCAGGATTCTTGCTAAGGAAGATGAACCAGCTAGGGTTTCGGTTGAGAGATCTGTAATAGTTAGGGTTCCAATTCTTGTATCTTGTGTACACTTACACTTCTCTAATAGTGTATATCAGCCGCGTGGGTGAGAGTTTGGCTGAGCTCTCTTGTACAAGAACAAAGAGGTCTTGGTAATTAGTGAATCCGACCCTAATCTGATCCCTACAGTGGTATCAGAGCCACGGGGGGATTAGGGCGGCACGCCAAGTCGCATAAGGAGGTGGGCAAGTGGAATGCTCCTTCGAGTGAGGTTCGCTCTGGTAAATTGGCTTTATCTCCTGGTTTCTTTACCTTTTTCTGTTTAGTGCCACTATAGGCTTGGGATCTTGTTTTCTGGTAGATAGTCTCTGGCAAAGACTTAGGTCTCTCTATGCTTTCTGTGTTTTCTGTGTTGCTTCCGCTGGTTCTTGTGCTCTGTGATCTTGTGATCTCATTTTACTTGACCACCAAGCACCTATACTGCCCAAGTGACCCCCTGCGCCCTCCACAAGTGAGTGATTGCGAGCTGGGATAGCCTTGGCCAGTGTTGCTCGTGACAGTCAAGGATTTGAGGTCCTTTCTGTTGTGTGAAAGCTGTGTACCTGTTCTTGTGTTTGCTGGTGGATGTCTGTGTGTTCTCAGGTGTGTAAGTTTGTGTGTTTTAGCCTTGCCTCCTGTGTTCTTGCAAAACTTGTTGTAAAAATGTCTCAGCCTGTGAGTTTGGTTCCTTATAATGGTAAAAATGATTTTGCTATTTGGAAACAGAAAATGAAGTGTGTTTTAATTCAACAAAAAGTTTTCAAAGTTGTTGATGACTCCTTACCTGAGGATACTGCTCAGGATAGGAAAGATGAAATGAATGAGTTGGCTAGGGCCACTATTGTGTTAAATTTGTCTGATTCTGTGATTAGAAAAGTTGACCATGTTGAATCTGCTTCTGAAATGTGGAAATTACTTGATACCTTGTTTACTGAAACCTCTATGTCCTCAAGGATGTATTTGCTTGAAAAATTGTTTAAGTTTAAGATTGATCTTACTAAGGACATAGATGATAATGTTGATAGGTTTCAGAAGCTTGTTCAGGATATTAAAAGATCTGGTGACACCACAATAGATGCTTACACTAGTATTGCCCTAATGAATGCCATTCCTGACTCTTATAGTGATGTTAAA
>NW_025952244.1:0-2000 GCF_023119035.1 Salvia hispanica | reverse complement strand
TAATGAAACCATTCCCAATCACACATGCGCCACTTAAATCGTCTGAAATACAGTAATTTTATAGTTTCAGTGACATTGTCATTTCTCTGAGAAGAAAGGAAATACTGTAATCCAAAGAAAATGAAATAAGCATGAAGTAATTTCTCTCATTTCGGATGGCGTCTATCTTCAGCTCCCCTGCTTTCATGCATCATTAGATGCAATTTGAGTCTCAGTTGATTTGGTTTCACCAAGGCACAGCTCAAGATCTTGTACAACTGTAACCATCTTTGGACGATAGTATCCTTCATCTTCAAGGCACGATTGAGCAACTTTAGCCATCTGTTTATAAAGCAAAGCATCATAATCATGAAATCAAATGCAATAAACTTGTCAGAGATAAACAAGTAATTTACCTTCTTAACTGCCTCGAGCGGGTACCCTCCATTTAATCGAGCATCCACAATCTCGTGTACCTTGTTCGAATACAGCTGTGGTAATGCCTGGTGTCATATTAATTCAAAACTTAACATACATAGTAATAGTATACACTGAGAAACTAGAATTTATTGCTATGATGCATACCCATGTGAGAACGTCTCCTTCTCCTAGTATTTTACTACCTGTCAAAAGCTCAAGGAGAATCACGCCAAAGTTGTAAACATCGCCTCGCCCGTGGTCAATCTTTAGT
Source organism: Salvia hispanica (assembly GCF_023119035.1). Lineage (NCBI taxonomy): Eukaryota > Viridiplantae > Streptophyta > Magnoliopsida > Lamiales > Lamiaceae > Salvia > Salvia hispanica. Next base: position 1,330 of record NW_025952244.1, on the reverse strand, counting down.
TTAGGATGGCTTATATCATCAGAAAAATAATCCAGACAGTAGCATTGAGCCCAAAGATTAGGATGAATTATCTTAGCAGTTTCATCATCACAAACTAAAAATATTCCTTGAATTGATGTTATGATGGACCGATCCGTAGCTATGAATGTAGCATAATCCTCTGGCGACCCCAAGAGCAGTTTCGATTCGTTGGGACCATGTCAAAGCCAGATATAGGTTTGTGCTTGAGCCTGTGCCTTGCTGTAAATGAAGGATGTCGTGCAGGGACCCTCGTGGAGCAAAATCATACGTCAAAACCTGCTGATGCCCACCCAAATTGTAAACAACAAGTTCGACAATGTTCTCATGCTCCAGCGAAGATAATGATTTTGAATCCTACAAAGCCATTGACATTCCAAATTGATATACTTTTTTCATCCAAATAACCCAATATATAATATAATTATTCCAAACCATTGCTCTACGTTTAAATTCACGCTTAGACATGTAGTGGAGCCTTTCAATAGTTGCATCCTCTCCATTTTTCAGGATTCCTGCAAATACATTATACGAGAGACTAAAACAATCATCAACAATGTCCCTTGTTTCACCGAATAGAATGAAAGGGACATAGTCTTCTTTCATGGCAGTGGCAGAAAAGGCCTTTGACAGCTGATCAACTTCGACCTCGTTTTCATCCTTTGGTGTTAATCCTATGTCACCATAACCAGCCAAAACAAAGAATATCATCGCAACTTAAACATCCAATATTTTTAAAGCATATATACATAGAAAGAATTCACATTTACCAGATGGGCAATATTGTGACATTTGTGATGCTGACCCGTTCCTCTCCTGCTGTACAAGGGCTAACTCAAGCTGCTCCACAACACGGCTCATTGTGAGTCGTTTCATCGGATCAGGATGCAAACAACTTTCAGCAACCCTAACATACGTCTTGAGGCAACCTTCAGAGATATCTCCCTTCAAATTTGAAGCTACAATCTCGTCAGCTTTTCCATTTCGGATATTTTCTTGAGCCCATATGCTCATACACACCTCATCCTCTACAAGCTTCTCCTCAACCGCGCGTCTCCCACTCAATACCTCCAACAATATTATACCAATCGCGTAAGTGTCACTTCCCTTTGTAAAGAAATCCGTGGTAAAATCACTTTGATCAAAATACCCAAACGAGCCCTTTACACTCATCAACCCAAAATCCGAAACCTTAACTGTGAAATCTTCATCTAAAAGGATGTTAGTAGGCTTGACAGCACCGTGTATGATGGAGCAATCAGAGTGGAGATAGTCCAAACCTCGCCCTGCTCCAGTACATATCTCAAGTCTT
>NW_025952243.1:0-51000 GCF_023119035.1 Salvia hispanica | reverse complement strand
ATGGCCCGTTCAGCGAAAATGCGCCAAGAAGATCAACACACACGCCTCCAAGCGGATCTAATTGAAGAAATTTGGAACCGCAATTGACTTATGTTTTAAATTTTTTTTTTTCGAAATTTTTAATTTCAATGTTGTAATTTTCTATTTTCTGACTGAACAATGAATTTTCTCGGTTTTAATTGTTCAACGTATTCTATTTTACGATTAAAATATGTTGTGAATAATGCAGATGAATAGTTGTGGCCTGAGTTGTGGCCCGAGTTGTGGCCTGCAGTGTTAGATGAGTTGTGGCCTGGAACCCCTAATTTGAAGGAATGATGACGTGGAGGGGACTTGCGGCCCAAATCCGGGCCAGGGTTATTCATGCTCTTGAACTAATGTTAATAGCTTATATTTTAGTATATCCTTCAACATAATTAACTACTCTGTTTTGTGTTAACTACCCCAACCACCTTGTATATTTTCTCTCCATTATTTTAATTTATTTACCTAAAAAGTAAAAACCAATCATCACTCAACGTATATATTACTCCTCCCATAAATGCAAGTCCTTTTCTTTTGTAAACCTACAAATTCCCAATGTTTATCAAAATTGCAGTGAAAATAATTAACAATATTTTATGGTACGAAAACTAATTAAAACAATTAATTGCATATAAAATTACGAAGAATAAGAAATTGACAGGGTTGGCAAGTTTGGATCAATATACTAATATAATGTGACAGGGTTGGCAAGTTTGGATCAATATACTAATATAATGTGACATGGTTTTATTAGAATAATGTCACATCCATCATCGTACGGATGTGGAATCAATAAAGTAGCCTGAGTAGCAAAAGGGTTTTAAATGAAATTTCCGCGAAAAAGGCCAAAGTGAGAGCAGTATACCTGTTGATAATATTATCGAATTTGACTATCATAGTTATAGATATTGACATGCTACCTTAAGAGTTAAGAGTCTTACATTTTGGAAGTAATGTAAGTACTCTCAATAGTATGTATAGATATAGCTTTCCTAAAGTGTGACAAGAAAAACTGAACTTGTCTTTAATATGATTCCATGATTTATCTTGTCGCTCAAGAAAAAAAATTTACTGCTTCCATAGTACTATATGTCTACCACTTTGATTTGGTTCAAATTTTAAGGAATTTGAAGAAATGAACTTGTAAAAAGTCATAGAATATGTATTTCATTTGTACATATTCCTATTACTTTTATAATTAAATGTGATTTTCTAAGAACGAGTTATTTTTTTTGCAAAATTAATACTCAAATCACTTTATATTATACAATGGATCCTACATTCGTATTAGCTTACCGTAGGGATCCATTTTAATTAGTAGACAGAGAATTATTATGGGATGAATTGTGAATTATACATATACACGAATTTTAACTGTGGTAATACATAAATATTTGGATTGAAAAAATTAAAATGACTTGTGGTACAACCCAACGTCCCACAACACATGTCGCGTTCGAAGCTTGGCAGCCATCCAAGCGAGGTCTCCACCGCCACAACAGCCCCGGCCTGGAAGGCCGGACCTCACCACAAGATTTGTGGTCCGACACCAACCTGGTACCCGATATCGATGGCTTAATAATGGCTTCCATCATCGGTTACCACTTAATTATTTTGGCAATTATCTATATATTTTTAATTGTAATACTAGTACTTATTTAAATAGCAGTAAATAAAATAGTTTGAGTATTGTTATTTGAAATTTGATAAAGAGAAACGTAGAACAATGATAAAAGAAAATATAGTAGAAATAGTGGAGTAAAGAATCAAACATTATTACTAAGAAATGAAAGCGACTAATTTTTTGGTACTTAATAAGACAGTAGGATTATTATAACTAAGCTCCACTTTTTATTAAAATGGAAAAAAGAGTGAGGCTCTGGCCTTCTATGCATTAAATTCCCTGCAGAATGGTAGTACTAGACCATTTAAGGTATTAAGTTAATTCATTTTAAACATGGAGTATTTGTAAAAATGTAGTGTTGCAATTCTGGTCACATTTTCTGATTTATTATTGCCTCTCCAATCAAGGAAATTCCGACTGATATTAGAGCTTTAAGTGATATGGTCAGAGATTGCAAGACACTGCAACTCTGAGGCAATTTTTAAATATTTTTTGACATTACTTTAGTACTAGTACAATTCTATTATCTGAATTTTCATTAGTTATATAAAAAAACACCTTGTCTAAAACTCTTGACTGATTGTATTTACGTGAAAAAATTGAAGGTTGACATAATTGCGTGGAAATTGATTCAATAAATTCAGGTGTCGTAGGAAATCAATAAATCTAGGAAATAAAATATTACTCCTATTAAGAAAAAACCTCCTGACTTTGAGATATTTACATTTAAGACACTTTTCCACTTTTCTACTCTTTTTTAGACTAAAATACCCCTTATAAAGGAAGTTCAATTACAGTACTTTTCACCATTCCACATTCAAGATGAAATGGTTATTGTGGGATTTTTCAATCAAATCTAGTTGTTTGATGATTATTTATAACTCTTTTCCATTTTATATTTAGTAGTTTTTTAGTTAATGGTAATACACATAGGCATGTGAAAAAGCCGAGTGTTTTTTGTTGTTTTATCAATAAATCAAAAATTAAAGTTTGATACTCATTTTGCGTTGACTCTGAAAAGGATATGAAGTGTGATTATTATGTCAAATTATTTTTTGATGATTTTTAAAACTTTTTTATCGTTTAAAACTCGACCGTTTAATTTATTTATTTTTATGCATTACCGTTTAATTTATTGTACCATGTCATGCCATTTCCCCTTTTTCTTATTCTTTTGAAGTTGCTGAAAATTCCTTCTTTTTTCTTATGTTTTATAATAAACGTGGGTTTTATTTGCAGTTAAGTTATATGGTTTTAGACTTTTTAGTATTTGTATACCTGCGTGTGCGCGCGAATTTTTGTTTGTTATAACTTTGAAAATTTTACTTATCATTTCAAAAATATTGTAATTTGAATAAATATATAAATTGAATATTAATAAAAATTATTTAAAAAGTAAATTGTAGTGTAATGAATAATATAGTTATGCTTGGATTTGTGATTCGTATATAGCTAGATTTGTAGCTTTAGCTTGTCGATACTAGGAAAATATATTGACACAGACATAATGTCTTTCATTTTTCATGAGTATATTTAATTTTATATTTTTAATTAATATATTCTAATACTACAATTTTAGATAGCTACAGATCAAATTTATGATAATCAAACCATATTGAATATTATCATCTACAAAAAGTCCATATTTATCCGCATATTTATACGTTTTAGAACACTATCGAAATATGATATACATGCACACATACTTGCATTATATGTCATTGGTATTAATGTTGATTATGTTAAAATCGCTTAAAGGTAAAATTTGTTTTTTAAATTAAAAATTCATTATAATAAACAGCTATAAAAATATCTAAACATAAAATACTATTATAACTTTCATAATTAGTCAAAAGTTTAAACTTATTGAATTACGAATTAATCTTTTATTATAATTTTTTGAAATAAAAATTACGAAATAACGGCAAGCACTCTTTTTTGGTGTCACTGTCTAGGTACATGTTTCTCTGCACAGTTGCGAAAATCGCGTGCACGATTTTACAACAGTTCAGCAAATGAGTAATGAATTTACCATTTTATCCTTCTAGTAAATTTGCAAAAAAGATTCGTTTTTTTTAATTGCAGTTTGAATCTACAGTTTAATAAAGTTAACTGTCTAGAAATAATCGATATCCATAAAATAACTGAAAAATAATATACATTGTCCTAGATTTGAATGCAAACGTTATGAATTAAAAATGCTAAATGTTAAAGCATTATTTAGTACTATGTGTTTGGTATTCTTTTTAAGGGTGGCAAACTCTCTTTTGGAATTCCATGTGAATTGATATTCTTAAAGTGGGAATCACCATTTTTGTATTTGTAAAGATGAGGTAACGTGTTTGGTTTCCATCGTTAAAGTTATTCAAATTATCATATAGTACTTCATTCGTTTATAAAAAAAAGTTTCATTCGTTTATAAAAAAAAGTTATTTTTCTGTTTTGGTCTGTCGGTTGAATTAATTTGTTATCTATGATAAATTTCCTTCTCTAGTGATGTGTGTGCATTCCATTTTTTATTATAATAATCGGAACATTTTATCTCGATATCCAATTTTTACTTTATTAATTTTTTCGTCAAAACATACTCCGTTCACCATCATAACTAATTCTTCATGTAATTGACCGGCAAGACTAGTTTTAGTTAAAGTGGGAATCACCATTTTTTTGTATTAGTAGAGATGAGGTAACGTGTTTGGTTTAGCTTGTTAAAGTTATTCAAATGATCATATAGCAGTACTTCATTCGTCTCCGAAAAAGTTATTTTACCGTTTTGATCCATTGGTTAAATTAATTTATGGTATATATTTATAATAGAGTTCCTTTTCTAATAACGTGTGAGTGTACATTCTATTTTTACTAAAATATTCGGAACATTTTTATCACAATATTCCATTCACACTTTACTATTTTCCGTTAAAACTTATATCATTCACTATCATAACTAATTCTTAGTATTGTTGACTATCAAGACTAATTTTCTTTAAACTTATGTCATTCACTATCATATACTACTACTACTATTTAGTTCAATTCCGCAATTGGGATAAAAGTTCAATAAAATATAATAGGATAATGACTGCAAGTTTTGTACTAGTACATAATTTGATTCCACCGTAACTTATTGTTATGAAATATTAAAATATTTTATATGTATAATAAATCATTTATTTACACAATAATATGATTTCAACATGTAAAAGAAATCTTACTACCATGTTCATATATCAACTAATAGTCTAATACTACTCTAAACTTATTAATAATGTGATACTGTAGTTGTGATTATAAATTAAGAATCAAGATAATTTATACACTTTCTTAGATTTGAGAGACAACTAATGAAATAATATTATTTAATTATAATTAAATTTGCTGATGACAACTTTTCATCTCCTTCACCAGTTCACCTTCACCCGAACACCTACATCACTTTTTCAGCATTATATGCGTAAACAGTGCTAACCGTTGCCATTTTTTATTTTGATAAAAATCAACTTTTTAATGTCTTAAACTTGTAGTACTACTATTTTTATTTCTTGAGTTACTAGTAGTGTTAATTTTCTAAGGAATTAAGGAAATGAAAGTACTATTGAGTACTACATTTATAATTATAATTTAGGATACTATCTAATCAATTTATTTACATCATTTTTCCTTACTACTTTATTTAATATCGTCGACATTTCTTCGATAATAATATTTTAAAAGTAAAACACTTTTTATGATCCTTACATATTCATTTTTCCTTACTACTTAATACGTCAACATTTCCGATAATAATATCTTGCAAGTAAAACACTTTTTATGATCCACACATATTCATTTTTCCTTACTATTTAATATCGTCAACATTTCTCCGATAATAAGTAAGACACTTTTTATGATCCACACATATTCATTTTTCCTTACTTAATATCGTCAACATCTCTCCGATAATAATATCTTATAACTTTATTTACGCCCATGGTTTCAACTCTTGTTTTTGTTTCATAAATAAATTTATATACAAATAATTAAGAAATGAAATTATTTAACTTTAAAAAATAATTATAATTAAAATACAAAAACACTAATCATTCACTGAAAGGACAGTTGCAATATCATATTTCTATACGTAATGTTAACAAAACGCATCTCATAACACATAGTACACTCCGCCTGAACGGTTGTTGAAAGTACTCCTCACCACATGCTAGTTCACGCCTAACACGTGAGTTAACCCTGATAAACCGCTAAATCTAATGGGTTGTGACTTATTCGGTTAGACTTGACGTGCCATTTGCACCTCCGTTAAGTATTAATCAATGACTAACCCGACATTGCCACTCGTAGTTATAATTTGTTTCATTTTTTCGATAAATATGAACATCGTATTGATTGGTATAAACGAGACGAATTTGAAGGAAAAAATATTGAAATATTAGAAAATTTAATTTAGGAAAATTGGGAGAAAAGTTTAAATTAAAGGGTATGAAATGGAAAAAAAGGAATACAGATGAGAAAAATAATGAAATGGAAAAAAAGGAATATAGATGAGAAAAATAAGTAGAGAATTAAAAGTTCAGAGTTAAGGAATATAGCGCCTCTTTTAATTCCAGAGAGAAAAAGATAGGAGAGAGAAAGGGCGCACGTCTATATTTAAACCCTCCTTCCATTTCTCTCCATCTCTCCCACTCTCTCACTCACATTTACTCTCTCCGATATTGGTGAGTACTGTCATTTCTAGAGTGAGAAATTGCTGAAATTGCTCAAATTATGTCCGGAAGAGGAGGCCGATCGGGAGGCGGAGGAGGCGGAGGCTGGGGACGCGGCCGCGTCGGAGGCGGAAGAGGACCATCGGACGCCGGTCGAGGTCCGCAGGCGGCGCGCGGCGGAGCCGGAGGCTACAATGCGCCGCCGCAATCAGTCGCTGCGGCGCCTTCTCAGCCGTCGCGGACGGAGCCGGCGGCGTCGCTATCTCACGAAATGGAGCAAAAGCTCACGCTGAAGGCATCTTCGTCACAGGCGCCTCAGACGCAGGGACCTCCGGCGGCGGCGGCGAATCCTCCGCCGGTTCAGCCGGAATTGCCTCCGGCTTCGTCGAAGGCGGTCAGGTACCCGCCGAGGCCTGGATTCGGAAGCCACGGCCGGAAAGTGGTGGTGAAGGCGAATCACTTTCTGACGGAGATCGGGAACAGAGATCTGCGCCATTACGATGTGAGTTGGAACCTCTTGATTGCAGAATTCTGTTGTTTTTTTATCGTGTATGTTTATTGAGTTTATATGTCGTCGTTGAGTTGTTTCGTATCAACAAAGTTTCAACAGACATTCTTCTGATGTTCATTATTTTTTTAACTGAGTCATATTTTTTTGCGTATTTTTTTGCTTTCACTCTTTAATAACTGCATCGTCTCACATGTGTTTTCACCTTTTGATTGCAGAATTCTAATTATTTTGTCTGGTGTATATTTATTGAGTTTATATGTCCTAGTTGAGTTGTTGCTTATTAACAACGTTTCAACAGACATTCTTATAATGTTAATTGTGTTTTTTCCTGAGTTATGTTTTTTCTGTGTATTTTTTTGCTTTGACTTTTTAATAAACAAATGCATAGTCTCACATCTGCTAGGCCATAATTTTCATGTATATGAATATATTTTCACTATAAGCATGCCAGTTTTACTGTTTTACCGGTTCAATCCGAATTTTCTGAACAGATGTGAGTGCTTGAGTGTACCTAGCATCTTGATTAGTATGTGTATTTGTCAATGATTTCCGCAGGTTTCAATATCACCTGAAGTGACATCTAAGAAGGTGTGTAGAGAGATTTTGAACCAGCTTGTTACAAACTATAAGGACTCGCATCTAGGGAAGAAGATGCTCGCGTATGATGGAAGAAAAAGTTGCTACGCTGCTGGCGAGTTGCCTTTTGAATCAAAAGATTTTGTGGTCGAGCTCAACAGTGGCGATAGTCAGTCGAGGTAAAGTTTAGATATCCATAATATCCTCTCTTTGGTGCTGTCAGTCCTATCTTTGAGTTTATTCCAAATATTGCTTAATCTGCATTTGTTATGTGTGTATGGAGATTGAGTGGCAGCGGTGTTAGATTTTTTAGTTTGGTGGAATGACTCTTTTATATATTTAATTCATATTCATCCTGTTATAAAATTACAGTTAATTTTGGGCTGATACTGTTTTATGTTTTACTTCACTGCATGCTGCCTCTTACTCAGAATGTTTATCATGCATACATGCAGGAGAGAGCGCAAGTTCAAAGTGTCGATCAAATTCGCTGCCAAAGTAGACCTGCATCACCTACAGCAATTCATACGGGGCAGACAACTGGATCTGCCACAAGAAACCCTGCAATTATATGATGTGGTTTTGAGGGAGAATCCTTCTAACAGGTGCCATTTTTTTGATCAAAATAGTGACACACTCTCATATAAGTATTTAGTTGTTTGTGTAAATCAATAATCATGATCTATCCTCTTACTTCAGCTGCGCAGTGGTTGGGAGGTCATTTTTCTCGCCTATGCTGGGTGATATAGGAGAGCTAGGAAATGGTCTAATGTATTGGAAGGGCTTCTATCAAAGCCTTCGCCCTACACAGATGGGCCTGTCTCTCAACATTGGTATGCAGTTCATTCTCATGGGAGTTTTGCACTTGATTTTGTGGTATGTCGTGAACTAATTTTAATTGGCTTTTATATTCTTGAAGATATGTCTGCTAGGGCATTCTTTGAACCTATTTGTGTCTCGGAATATGTCCGAAAACATATCAACAAAGACCTGTCTAGGGGTTTATCTGACCAAGATCGCATAAAGGTACTTGTTACCTTCAGATTTCAGCATCAAATTCATTAGTTTAGATAATGTGCATTTTTTTCAATCATATTAAGTTAATTTTTAATTGTTGTAACTCTAATTTTATTCAACTTTACTTTATCTTATGTCAACGATCTTGTGTGGATAATAACATCATGTTCTCTAGGTCAAAAAAGCTTTAAAGGGTGTACGGGTGGAGACCGAACATCTAGGTCAAATCAGACGCCATAAGATTTCCAGCATCACAACCATGTCCACCCAGCAGTTGATGTGAGCTTTATCTGAACTTTTTTCTAGTGTATTCATACTTGGCTTTTATGGAATGCTTTATTGTAGGTTATTTTGTGTCTAAATAATTCTGATGTTTCTTTAGAATTTGTGCTATTAAGATGCTCAATCTACTAAATTTGTTTGACCCACCTTCACTTATTATACTAACTCAGCACCTATCTGAGGCTGACCTATAATCCTAAATGCTTGTTGTTTTCCTTGTTGTTCTATTGGAAAATTAAATTCACTTTTATCTGACATTGTATACAGGTTTTCCTTGGATGGAATGGAAGCTCAGATATCTGTTGCACAATACTTCATTAAACAGTACAATATTTATCTAGAATATCCATCTTTGCCAGCGATTCAGGCAGGCAGTGACAGTAAACCCATTTATCTTCCAATGGAGGTATTTATTTATTTGTTATTGTGTTCTTATTAATTCTCTTTAAGTTATGTTCTCTATTAAGTACTATTGTTCTTTTTCTTTTACAGCTTTGTAAGATTGTAGAGGGTCAGAGATACTCAAGAAAATTGAATGAAAGACAAGTTACTGCACTATTGAAGGCGACATGCCAACGCCCCAAGGATAGAGAAAGTTCAATCCTCCAGGCATGAATTCACTATGATGACTGCTATATCTATTATTATTTGGTTTCTCCATGTTTCTATAAGCTTGTGAGCGAGCAATAGCTGCAATACTTACAATACTTATCTGCAGATGGTTCGTAAAAATGATTACAACAACGATAAGCTTGTCAATGAACAATTTGGCATTAATGTTAGATCTGAGATGGTATCAATAGATGCACGTGTGTTGCCTCCACCTATGGTATGATACTAATTGATATTTGTTGTCATTTGTCAAATATCAGGACTTTTAATATTTCATTTTATTAAACTTGACAGCTGAAATACCACGAGACTGGTAAAAATAGTCTGGTAACTCCAAGTGTGGGGCAGTGGAACATGATTGACAAGGTAAGTTTCTTTTACGCTTATGTTATTGAGAACAATGTTTAATAATAGTCATTTAACTGTTTTCCAAGACTGGAAAACAACTCCAGTTGCTCATTGTCATTTTACCTGAAATGACTGGATCATATGGTTAATCTACCTTGACTTGATTCCTGAAGCCTCATACGAAATTTTACGGGTGTTGTGTGATTATAACAGTACGATTTCCCTTTTTCTTTGAAAGGGACGAAAAAACGAGTTTGTGAAACGGAGTTGGGTATTGTCTCACAGTGCTGCCCAACCCCTAAGAATGTATTAAACCAGGGAAACAATTTTTTCCAAATTTTGGAGAATGTCTCACTTAAGATAAATGCAAAGGTTTGTTTTAAAAAGTTTATCTATAGATGTTTCATCAATTTACAAAAGACCATCTCCCGACTTAATTCACTGTTTGTTTTGTCTTCTTGCTGTTCATTTTGGTAGGCGGGAGGTAGAAACAGTGTTTTGGGAGAGGGCCTAAAAAGGAAGGTTTCCTTATCTCAGTGATCGACCCATTATTATATTGGAGCAGATGTTACTCATCCTCAACCAGGAGAGGATTCGGGCCCTCTATAGCTGCGGTATAGAAACCCTTTACTCTGCCAATCTCATTGCTTTTATTAAAACAGGTCATCATTCATACAACTTTCTTGGCTCATCATTTTCATTGTATGGGTTGTTGCTTCAACTGATGGGTTGGTAACCAAGTATAGAGCACTCGTTTACCCCGAGGGTCCCAGGGGGAAAAAATCATTCAGGGTCTGTACAACAAGAGAGGATCCTAAAAGGGGGGTCATCCATGGTGGAATGATTGGGGGTTTGTTTCCCCCTCTTTGACCTTTTTTTTTATTTATTTCCTTCCCTACTAATGTATTCCCATTTTTTCAGAGAGCATTTGGTGGCTTTCTACAAATCCAATTAAACTTAAACCCCAGGTCAACCCCACAGGTCTGGTTGATGTTTCCTTCCTTTTACCATTTTTATTTTCATTATAGTAAACTTATGTTACTGATTTAAAAAGGCAGGGATGGGGGGTGAAGGACAATTCAGTCAGGTCCTTCTTCATGAAATGGAGGCAAAAGGAAGGTATGCCTTTTTTCTTTCTTAGATATTCCATCCCGAATCATCGTTCATTTTTTTTTTGTAAATGATGATTTTCAGGCCTGCAACTCTATTGAGGAAAAATAATGCCAAGGGGCACTTTTATCGTCGGGCAAAAAAGGCACCATACACGACTTTTTGCTGCTAATCACAATGATAGGAACAACACTGATAGGAGCGGCAACATTCTTCCTGGTATCAATTATGCTGTCAGATATGCCCTTTTACAGGTTTAATCACCTTCATATTCCTCTTTATAACAATGCTTGCTTTCTCTCCTGATTAGGAAATGGTCACTCAAGATATGCCACCCAACTGAGTTCGATTTCTACCTCTGTAGCCATGCTGGCATCCAGGTTTTAAACTCTTCTGGTGCTGACTTTTTATCCGTTTATGTGTAGCTTTCGTTTTTATTTATTTATTTCATCTGCTGCTTGCTTCCAGCAGGGTACAAGCCGCCCCACCCACTACCATGTCCTCTATGATGAGAACGCATTCACAGCCGATGGTCTGCAAATGCTGACAAACAGCTTGTGCTATACGTGAGTGTTCTCTTTAAATCACATTGCATACATTTATGCTGCATTTTTCTCTAACGACTCTTTCTCATTTTCAGGTATGCCAGATGTACTCGCCGGTGTCCCTAGGTCAGTACTCATTGTTTTTTCTCTGATCGAGTTCCAACTCTGTCTTTTGTAATCTTTCTTAAATTAACATCTACCTTGTGTTTGCAGTTCCTCCTGCATACTATGCGCATCTTGCAGCTTTCCGTGCTCGGTATTATATTGAAGGCACAGACTTCTCTGACAGTGGATCGACTTCTGATGCTGGTCGGGTGCTACTCGGAGAGGAGCAGAGAGGTTGGGCCTCTGCCAAAGATCAAAGACAACGTGAAGGATGTGATGTTTTACATCTGATCCTTCTGCGTTTTTGATGGTAGTATATTTTTGTCTGATGATGCTGCCTTAAACAATTTCAAACAATTTCAGTTTTTGCTTAAACTCTAAACATTGGGCTTTTGATGGATATAATCTCTTTTTGAAGAGGTTTGGGTTTTTTGTGCCTCCCCTGTTTAAAGTTTTTAATATATTTTGAAATGTAAAAAGAAAAAGAGGGGTTACTTTAGGGAAATTTGTTAATATTAAAGGGAAATGGTTTAGTTGCCTCTTCTGAGTTTCAGTTTGTTACTATGTTTCTTTAAATTTGTGAATTTAAGAGTAGCATGACTGAATTCAAAAATTGACTGATGACTGCATGACGACTCACGAATTGATGAATCGGTATATCAAAATAATTTTTTTTTAAATTGAATTATTATATTTGTGATATGTAGTACTATAATGTATCCCATCATATTTGAGTTTATGACGGTGACAAAAAATTTGTTCAAAAGACAATAAAGTATCCACGGTTTTGTTTCCAATGAGCTTTGATTTATAAAATTTTATTTATTGGTATTGAAATTGATATATAGTAGTGCTATTTTTTATATTCACATTTTTTTCATGCTTTGATTTCATGTTTTAAGAGAGGTTGGTTTTTGAGTGCCTCTGATTTTGCTATATAGAGAAATTTTTGGAATGAAAAAGGCACAATCGGGTTACATTTTCTATAAAAGGGTAATATTCTACAGGGTTAGTTGTTTTTTCGACTTACCTTTTGAAATTATACGCTCACAAACATTTTTGAAGGGGTTTGCACTTTTTTCACGAAAAACGTTGCATGCACGAAGGGATAATTTGATTTCTATAAAATAAAAAATAGTCTTGTTCAATTGGTTGGACCAAATGTGATTTTTTTGAAATCATCACTTTGGTATATTTTTGTTAAAAATTTCTGGGGGGGGACGAATGACGACTGACGGGAAAACGCCAAAACCTAAACCATGATATTAAACATACTCTCTAGTTCCTTGATGAGATCACAAAAGGGAGATTGTAACAAAACCTTTTTTTTCATCGATCGATCTCTAGATCCCAAAACAAACCCAGAGAGGTATTCCCTTTTAGAGACGAGCGAGCTCTGCCAGAATTGGGGCAGAACTCACGAGGCCTGAAGACTTGCTTTTTTTCTTCGAACATTGATAAAGATAGGAGATGCAGCGCAGTAGTAGCTTCTACATCATGAAATGTCTCATCAGTCAAAACTAGTTTTGACTTTGTTGATTAAGTGCAATTGCACGTTTACCCACTTTGGCACGATGGGAAAAAAAATCGCTACGCACTACCAAAATTAATTAAATCATGCTAAATTGATAATGAATACAATGTGTTGCTATTTGAACCTAATGATTTTTGTATTTTTAGGAAAATTGAAAAAAACAATAAAAGGGAGAGGCCGTGAAAGTAGAATATATGATTGACAAGGAATTTTCTTTTTTCCTTATCGATCATATTCCAATAATAATAACTGAAAATTTAATGATAGCAACAGTTAAGGGTATGTAAACCAACCCATCATCATTGTTTGTAAATTGCTTATGGCCCTAGAGAGAAGGCCTTGATTGATCCGAGGCAGAGACTTCTTCCCAAAACAGGAAAACAATAATTGTCATTGTCATTTTGCCTGAAATGACGGATCTTTTCATTTAACAATACAATTTTCTGTTTTCTTTGCAGGGACGATAGAATGTTATTGTCTCACAGTGCTGTCTGCCAAATAAAATGAAACCCGGGAAACAATATATGCAATACTTGAAGAATGCCCCAAAAAAATTTTAAAAAATTTAGCAAATTTAGTGCCTCTGCTTGCTATATAGAGTTTTAAAATATTTTGGAATGTAAATAGCACAACATTTTCTTTTAAAGTTGTTAATATTCATGCGAAATGGTTGCATTGAATTGATGAATCGGCATTTCAAAAATTGGAATTTTCAAGTGAATAAGTTGAATTGGATGTGATGAAATTGAGATATACACTTTTTATTGAATTTCATTAATTTGACAACATGTGGACACGCCATCAATTTGAGACACAAGACCCCAACATGACATTGAATTAAAATTTGTATGTTATGTTATGAGATGATTAAAAATGGAGTATTAAAAACTACAGGCTTTTCAAACGAAAATAGAAACAAAAAATTTGGCCCAAAATTGACATTTTATGGGGGGTTGGTCAATTAAAAAATCCAATGGGGAAGAAGAAAATTTAAACTCAGCCCATCAATTAATATTGGAAAAATTTTAGCACTTTTAAAAATTGGGTAAAAATTAGTAGTTAATAGCAGAAAATCAATTAACTGGATAAAAGTACCAAATAAATAAAATATTAGAAATTTTTTTAAATTTTTAAACTTGGGGAAATTTTTTTACTTTTTATTTGTCGATAAAATATTCCTTATTTTTATGGGACGGAGAAATATTTATTTTTTCATTTGCATCATTAAAAATAGTTTTTGGGTATAATTCAATTTAATTAACCGGTTTAATAATTTAAAAGTTTGTAACTGCTATATTATTAAGAAATGTATTAAAAATTTTTTAGAAATTCTCAAAGCCCAAAATAAATAGGCAATTGCAATTGGGGTTTTTATGTTAGCGCAAACTTTATCGGCTTTCTATCCAGGAAGCTAAGGAAGGTTGCTATCACCATTCGTCGGATATATTTCTCTCAATCAATCCCAAAAGACACACATACTTTTGTTTTTTTCTTCATTGTTAATTTTGCGATTTGTGCGAAAAAAATAAGGGATTTCAAAGGGAAAGGGATGGGGGAAAGAAGAAAGAGGAGTTACCACATTCATCTAATTTCAATCGTGAATTATTTATTTATTTCTTGTTTTCCCCTATTAAAAAAATTTTTCCCTGTTTTTTATTTTAGATTCATTTGCAAAGGAGTGATAAATGAGTATGATTGTTGCCCATTTTTTTTTTTTTTAATGTTTGTCCTTGTAGTCATGATAATGTAAATGTATGTGAGATTTTAATCAGACCATTAAAAGTGCATTATATTTTTTTTAGCAATGGGATAATGAGTATTGCATAATTCTTAAGAGCACTATACCATGATTCAAAATGTTTAGATGGAAAAATAAATTCTATAATTCCCCAAAGGCTATGTTTTGGGATATGGAATTGAGGTAGACTTGGATGGGGAAACCTTAAATTTCAAAATTCCCTAAAAAAATTTGGTTTGGAAAATTGAATTCCCAAAACTTTTTTTCACAATTTAAATTCCTATCAAAAGTGAAAATTGTAATTCCAAATAGTTAAAATTACATATTTTCCTTTATATCTACAAAATATTCCCCACTACACACATTTCACACACTAAAACATTTCTCTCAAAACACAACTTTACATACTACACACAACACAACACAAATTTCACACACACCCGGGGTTTCCACACAACACACACTACACGATTTTCACACACACTATACACATTTTAAGAAATTTTTATTTTTTTTTTAGTTTTTTGATTTTTTTTTTAAACGAACGTTCGAAAAATTTAAATTTAAAAAATTTTAAACAACTAAAAAAAACCAACCCAAATTTGAAATTTCCTTTGTAATAAAAAGTGTGCAATGGTGTATTTTGGTAAAAATTTTTGGAAATGGTATTTTTTAAAAATTTTTTATTTTTAAAAAGTGTATGTACATTTGTGTGTATTTTTTGTATAATGTATCTAGGGTTTTGTAAAATTTTTAAAAGTGTTATTTTATGTGTGTGGTGTGGGGTATTTTTTGCATAGTGAGTGGTGTTGTGTATTGTGTGTATGGTATTTTGGGTGTGGGGTTAGTGTGTTTGTAATGTTTTAGTGTTTTATTTTGGGGCTTTGTGTATTTGGTATATGGTATGGGGGAATGTGTATAGGGTGTTTGTAATGTTATGTGTGTAGAATGCGTTTTGTGTTATTTTCCGGTTGTCCAAAAAGGTTGAACCAAGAAGGGGTTTTTAAACCCCGGGGAAACAATAAAAGGGTTTTGGAGAATGCCCCTCAAAAAAAAATGAAATGTCTGTCTTAAAGTTATCTAAAGATGTTATAATTCACTGTTGTTGTGTTTTGGGGAGGTGGAAACAATGTGTTGGAGATGGCCGTAAAAAGGAAAGTTTCCATATCTCAGTGATCGACCCACTTTTAACACGTCTCTTTTGCTGCTAATCACAATGATAGGAACAACACTACCATGTCCTCTAATCTCTATGATGAGAACGCATTCAACCGGATTCTGCAAATGCTGACAAACAGCTTGTGCTATACGTGAGTTTTCCCCCTTTTAAATCACATTGCATACATTTATGCTGCTTTTTTTCTCTAACGACTCTTCTCATTTTCGGGGCCCGGAGGGGCTCCCCGGGTGTCCCTAGGTCAGTACACAGGGACGACAAATGGTCGCCAGATATATTTCTTTTATATCGAAATCACACGAGACACTACACACTCTTTACCTTATTATCTTCGATTGCTGAATTTTGTTTGATTTGCTGCACAAAGAATAAGAGGATTTCAAAGAAAGGGTGATGAAGGCAAGAAGAAAGAGTGAGTTGCCGCATTCATTTAATTTAAACCCGCGTGAATCATTTATTTTTTTTGATTTCCCTCCCCCCAAAAAAATTTCCCGGGTTTTTTTGGGTGTTGAGTCATTTGCAAAAAGGGGTGTGATATGATGATTATTTATGATTGTTACACTATTTTTTCATCTTGTCATTGTAGTCATGATAATATATGTGTTTTGATTTTACCCCCAACATTAAAAGTATTAGACTATTTTTCTAAAAATAATGGTAATGAGCACTTTCCTAATTCTTAAAAAAACACTTTTACCATGATTCAATTGGTTTTAACCCAATTGTGATTTTAGCAAATTTTTAAAATTAGGGGGCTTGCTTTTTTCTTCTTTTTAACATTGGATAATAGATAGGAGATGCAGCAGAAGCAGTAGTAAACCTTACATCCCAAAATGTCTCATCAGTCAAACACTAGTTTTGACTTTGTTATTTAAGTGCAATTGCACGTGCGCCGAATTTTTTGGGACGAGGGGAAATAAATCTGCTACGGGACGACCAAAATTTTAAAACATGCTAAATTGATAATGAATACAATTTTTGCTATTTGAACCTAATGATTTTTTGTATTTTTCAGGAAATTAGAAGAAATCAAAAATAGGTAGGGGGGCGGGGGGTAGACTATGATTGACAAAAATAATTTTCTTTTTCCTTATCGATTATATTCCACCCGTCCCACACTTTGGGGTTACAGGTCTCTTTCTTCCATTGATTCAACTGTCAATTTTAAAAAATGGGTTATTACACAATTGGTTGGTCACAAGCTTATCGTTGTTGTAATAAAATTTAAATTATAAAAATGGGGGGGAAAACCCAAAAGATAATAAATATAAAGACATGCATGATTGAATTCTCTCTATCCTTGGGGCGTTGGCATGTCGCCTTCAACTGGGAAGTAGTAACTTGTCTTTCATTCAATTTTCTAGAGAATCTCTGACCATCGATAATCTTACAAAGTTGTTAATGAAGCGAAAGAGAACAACAGTTGCTTATTGTTATATATTTTGCCTTCAAAACAATTCATGATTTTTTTCTACAACTACAAACCTTTGGCTATCTTGATATCTTTTAATAATCTCTCTGTTTGATTTCTTGTTTTTTGAGAGGTGGTTTTTGCATTTCCTGCTATATAAAGTCTAAGATATTTTGGAATGATAAAAAGCACAATCGGGTTAAATGATTTAAGTAATTTTTTTATAAAGAAATTAGCTTATATCAATAAATAGGTAGAGAATACCTAAATCATATATTTGGGATTGTGGAAAGGGAGCACGATGGACGAAGAGCGAAAAAAATATGTGCATGTGATGTGATATTTATGATCATGTTCTTTTTTAATTTTGTTATGAAAAGATGAAAGGAGAAAAGTTTGTTCTTTTATTTGAGTTAAAGGGAATACTTGGGCAGTGGTAGTGATGAAACTAGAAAGTTAAATATCACGGTACTGATCAAATATAAAATAATACTAATAACATTAAAATTTTTAAATTAATAATGTTGGTAACTAATTTCGATGGGTCCCTATAAAACTATAGAAAAATGGACTCAATATCAATATTTTAAAAATTTCTCTCTTATTAAAAAATTATGATATCATTCGTAACTTGTTATAATAATAACAACTGAATTTTTTGATAGATTTTCCATGTATTTACTGTTAAAAAACTTAATAAATAATGTCCATAACAAAATTTCTTCGCTACTTGGCATTATATTCTTGGTGCAGAATAATGCAAAGGTCTGTATTAAAGATGTTGCGTAATTCACTGTTTGTTTTGTCTTGTTGCTACTATCATTTTGGTAGGCTGGAGGTCGAAACAGTGTGTTGGAGATGGCCGTGAAAGGAAAGTTTTTGCCTCCGTTTTAAACTTCTAGTGCGGAACTTAAAATATCCGTTTTAACGTGTAGCCTTCTATTTTCGTATTTATTTCATCTGTTGCTTTGCCTCCGAGCAGGTACAAGTCGCCCCAGCACTACCATGTTAATGCCTTCACTTCTGATGGCATACAAGTTCGACGAACAGCTTGTGCTATACGTGAGTGTTCTCTTTAAATTACTTTGCACACATTTGTGCTGCATTGCTGTGATGTCTCTTCTTGTTTTTCAGGTATGCCCGGTGTCCGTAGGTTGGTGCTCGTTGTTTTTCTCCGATCGAGTCTAACTCTCTCTTCTGTAATTTTCCTAAGATAACATCTTCCTTGTGTTTGCAGTTCCGCCTGCGCATCTTGCTGCTTTTGGTGCTCGTTACTATATTGAAGGCAGTGATTTCTCTGACAGTGGATCGACTTCTGATGCTGGTCGGGAGGGGAACAAGGAGGTTGCCCCTCTGCCTAAGATCAAAGACTTGTTAAGGATGTGATGTTTTACATCTGAGCCTATGCTTGTTTAATGGTAATATATCTAAATAACATTTTGGCCTTTTGATGGATATAATCTCTCTTTTTTATTGATAGTATCTTGTTTTGAGTCCCTCTGCTTGCTATATAGAGTTTCAAAATATTTTGGAATGTAAATAGCACATAGGGGTTACATTTTGATACCAAAGTTGTTTTTGTTTTTTATTTTTTTTATATCAAAGTTGTTAATATTCATGCGAAATGGTTGCATTGAATTGATGAATCGGTATGTGCAAAAATTGAAATTTTCAAATTGAATGATTAGATTAGTGAATGAGTAGCAAGCTTTGGTCTGAGTAAAATTGTGGAGTACTTGTATTGGATATGATGAAATTGAGATATACACATTTTTATATAGTAATCTTCATTAATTTGACAACATGTGACACATATGTGGTCACGTCATCAATTTGAGACACAATGCACCACAGCATTACATTGAATTAGACGATTTGTATGATAGATAATGAGATAATTTGAATAATGGAGTATGAATTTCTTGATCGATTTTTAAAACCAAATTTATCGAATTATCACAGAGCCCTTGCTTCTTGAAATGAAAATAGAAACAAAAATTAAGATCCGAATGGGGTAAGAAATTAGTTAATCTAAGCCCATCAATTAATATTGGCCCACAAATTATAGCATTTTTTAAATTGGGCTAAGAAATTAGTTAATATCAGACAATCAATAAATTGGATAAAAGTACCAAACAAATAAAATATTGGATATTTTTATAGTACAAAGTTCGAGAAATTTTATTTACTTTTTATTTGTAGCATAAAATATTTTTATTTTATGAGACGAAATAAGATATTTATTCTTTCATTTGCGTCATTATTGAAACTAGTATCACACCTCGTGCGATGCACGACCAATTTTATTTTCATCACACTTATTTTATACGTTGAAATAATTTTATGAAATGATAAAATGAGGGTACGAAATCTAAAATCGTAGATATAAAATAAAAACATTATAAAAGATAAAAAGATCAAAAAACGTTAAAAAAAAATTATACACAAATATATTGATGGTGAATTTGGCCAACAAAATACATGCATATTGCTATTAATATTATGATAGATTAAATTACTAAATTTTTATTTGTATTATGAATACTCAACATTGACATATCAATACATTAATAGAATTTAAAATCAGTGAAAGATATAAAAAGTGTATTGGTGTATAATTTTGAGTACGACAAAAATGTGCTAATGCAACTAATGATTATGTACATATTTTTAAAAATTAAGGCGTGCAAAGATGATAAAATTAGTGTTGACAATAGCGACAATATAAAAATAAAATAATCAATTACATAGGCAAAGCATAAATAAATCAAGCATTAAAAAAGTGAACTCAATAAAATTTAATAATAATTTATAAATTTGGAAAACTTCTTGTAAACAACATTAACAGTAGAATCACAGGTACCATCACCATCTTCATTACAAACTAAAACCTTCAATCCTTCAGACTTGTAACTCTTGACACAACAACATATATACAATTGTCCATGGCTAAAAACAGATCTTTTAAAAATAATCCAACATGAGCAAGCGATTGACCTTGACTTTTGTTAATGGTCATTGCTTAAGACACGGCCAAGGGGAATTGGCGCGTTGAAATTTGAATGGCAACCTTGGATCGACGGCGTTAATGACATCCTAGGAATCAACACCTATGCCCAACATTATGACCGCCAATATTTTTCCCTCCAACACATGATCACCCTAAACGTGTAATGATCAACCGCGTACCATTACACAATCCATTAGCATGGTCTATGTTTCTAAGTAACATTACGAGTGCCAACCTTCAATAATAACTCATGATTAGGTGCACCGAACACTTTAAATTATTCAAAAATTCAACGAATGAATCCGAGCAAAAGCATTTGAAGTTGTATCGAATTTGATATGCTATCTGAGCTCAAATAAACACGACCCTCTGAATCATCCAAGGAAATCATGAATTCATTAACCATGTCAACAACATCTAAAGTCGATGCAAGTATAGCTCGATCATGCAAGTAAGAGCTCAATTCACCATGGTTCATATATGAAGGATATGTGCTTGCCACAATGGATTTTATAGCATCCCCATCATCTCTCAATACAATATCAAAAATTCGTCTAATTTGGATGCTTCTTCACCAGATTGAACACCCAAAGTCGCATATTTTTAGTTAACTTTAAAACCTTACAGTCCTTCCAAAGATATGAAGAATTAATAGTAGCATTCACAACATTTTGGGCGGCGCCTTAGGAACAACGGTAATATCTGTCTAAAATCACCGCCAAACACTACGGTTTTCCCACCAAATGGCGTTTCCAAACTCAAGTCATTGCACACGCATGATGTCACGCAAACTCCTATCAACGGCTTCAATACAATGTCTCGTGAATCATAGGTGCTTCATCCCATATGATAAGCTTTGCCCCGACGATCAACTCCGCAAGTGCACTTCCTTGTTTTATATTGCAAGTAGAATCTTCGTTTGGATTGATGGGAATTTTAAATCGAGAATGGGCTGTTCTCCACCGGTAATAAGAGGGAAGCTATTCCACTGGAGGCCACATTCAAAACAATTCCCCCTTCGAACGAATTCCTAACAATGATTTCCATATGAAAGTTTTTCCAGTCCCACCATATCCATAAACAAAAAAAATTCTTCCATGATCTGAATTTACATCTGCCATTATGGAATCATATATATGCCGTTGTTCATCTGTAAATTTTGAGAGGAAGTTTAAATGATCTCTTGCTAAAGCTTTTCGATCGTAACATAATTCATCATTGATCAATCTATTGTGAGAAGTTTGAAAATATTCCGTAGTTGGATATGGCATACAATCAAACTCACGCAAACTTCTCCCAACATTCACTAACAACTTTCAATCTCAACCAAAGTCAAATTTTGGAGTTCATCATCTTTCAACAATAAATCTACAATCACAAGAAAGACATAAGATGATGAAAAAAATATTTATAACATGCATATATATATATAATAACCAATATCAATAAAATATACACAATTATACTAAATTTACTGCATGTTGTAACAACATCCGTTGTTTATCAGACATATCTTAGACAAAAATTTCCAACAACTATTCCAAACAACGTCTGCTCGGCGATAGATTCTGATGCTAGTAAACTCACAAAAAGCAACCTCAAAGAATGTGCGATGCCCAAACGAAGCTTTAATAATCCCATCAATGTATTCTTTATCATCATCTAACAACCCCAATGCATAGCAAGCATCTCAAAATGTGTCATAAAGAATACCATTAACACGTCTAATGTCTTCATAGCATGTTGCTCCACGAACAATATTTAATAAGCATCTTAAGTAATACATATCACGAACCCTGGAGGAACATAAATTAATCTCCCAATACAAAATCTCTCGTTTCCTAATATGCCAATTACCATTCCTCCACACAAACTTTGTTGGAAATTCAGCATATGTGAGATCTCTACCATCAATATAAGTGTTATTCGTTCCATCCAACCTAAAAACTTGCTTTGATGAACTAGTTTCTCGACTCAAAACACGATCCAATGGTTGATTCATCAAAAATCACATTTTGTTCATTTGGAAGATGAAAACTTAATCTTTCAACGCGGATCTTTGTATTGAATATCAAAACCAAATATTCTCCAAGTAGCTTCACATGATGATATGTACCTACAATCATAATACAAGCGACTTCGTCTACATTTTTTCCACACCATCCGATCAGATTGGAAAAAGAGCCGTCACACGATCATAACCTTTATTTATGTATTTAAATAAATACTTAATTGATCGTGATTGATTGCACCATTCAACATTGATATGCCCACCATATTTCATCGAGAGACACGATTGTGTGGAATGACAAATCTATTATCTAATGACACACCACCCTTGAAAACAACATGGCCATTGTCTCTACGCCTATAAATGGGATATCCATCCTCATCAAACATAGTTGCATCAACATATTTCTTTGGGAAATATTTTGTACATCGTCCATTAGCCATGCACGGAGATGATTGTCGAGCAACACCACACGGCCCATGCATCATCAAATCTACCACATTTTCATGATATAAACGGTCATCCTGTGGATGCGGGGATTTCAGCCAAATAATTTGATCAATATAATCAGCATCCACTTGTTTGTTTCTTTGGCTTAAAAAAAGCGAAATATGTGCATGAGGCAACCCCGCTTTTGAAATTCCACCGTGTAGACAACTGTAAGCAAAAGAGTCAATCCAACATAAGTATTTAGTATAAGTTATTCAATCTAATATTGATAAAAAAACTAATACAACTTAGCATACCGCTTTACATCTCCAAAAATTTTCTCCTTTCGAGATCCTTAATCAAATGATCCAATTTAACTTTAAAAACCGACAAACAATATCAGGTCGATCATCGATTTCAAGCCTCTAGATTCTAGATATCGAACAATTTCGGCCATTTTGGATTACAAGTAAAAGTAATGAATAAGTTAGGATACCCAACCCATCTACATATAGCCATTGCATGTTGATAATTTTGGATCATATATCTTGCACCACCAACAAAACTCGAAGGCAAAATAATTCTTTTCCCACGTCTCGACCCATCAGCCTCACCTCTTAATACTGCATCCTCCAAACCTTTATACATCTCAGCGCGCAGTTTTTTTTGTTGCGTTCGAACAAACCGTAAACGGCCTGCCTCAATCATTGTATATGCATCAACAACAAATTGTTGGAATAAACGTCGAGAGTACAATATAGCAGAGCACTCATCAACTCTTTCATGCAATCTATATGCAAAAAATTCTTTTGGACTAATCCTACACCTCCGTTTTGAAGAACCACACAAATTTGAAAATCCAATATCTTCTCGATAACCATCCTCACCATATGGAAATAAAAGTGGATATTGTAGAGCAAGATAAGATGGATGTAGTTCTGTAATGCGCTGAAGTTGTCCAGATTGCGACTCAATAATTATATCTCGATCACCCAAAGCTTCATCAAAATCTCCAACAATAAGTGCGGCAACCTCAGACACGGAAGGTAGGTTATAAGTCCGACCATCTCTACTTCTCTTTCCAAGTAACTTTAAATTTACATTTTTTTTATTTTCTTCAACAATTTTTTGTCTGGCCATTCGAAACGTTTTTACCAATACATTATAGTCATCCAACATTTTTTGTATGTCCACGACTATTTCAGAGTGAAGATTATGCACAGCACTGTTGCCCCTTAAATATAAAAAATAAATATTAAACTAAAACATAGTAATAATATGTAATCTAATGTGAAAGCATATAAACCACATACCTTACTGATTGTAATCTATGATTAACCTCATTCTCAGTATCATAGATGTATAATTGAGTAAATTTTGGTTGACAACCTTGTAGCGGCAATAAACTACCAATCAGATGGAAATTTTGGCCATGCAAACGAAATGTAGGAGGTGAACGACCCGTGTACAGACTATTATCAATCTTTCCTCCCATCGAGGTAAATCCAAACATAGAATTGTATGATCGAATGTTTTTCAAATAGTGGTCACTTTTCAAATCTTTAGAGAACATTAAGTTATGCAAAACTTCAGGAGGAGGAAGCATCTTAGGAATTTGGATATTCCCATTTGCACAACAAACTGAATATTTCGGTTGAATTGGTTTAGAAGGTTTGCCCAATCGTTCTTCATACCAAAATAATGCACCACAATATGAGCATGTAAAAGAAGCATCACCAATATCACAATATTCTGCAAACAATGTCCAATTTAAAAAAAATTACAAAAACAAATATAATTAAATATCATGTATAATCGCCACATTATAAGAATTGTAAATATTTATTAGTGGCAAGAATTATTATGACATAAATAAAGATGATAAGGACACAAAATTCCTATTTAGTGCAACCTTAATTTTTGTAAACCAATATCTGCACTAAACATTTAACCTATCGTGTTATTATTGATCTATACCATAATTCAAAATCACAAATATATATCCAATACCACTAAATAAATAAATTAAATAATGCAAATATAATTGATAAATTAGATAACGACTTTTAGTAAAATATGGTAGAATAGTAATAGCTAAGGCACACCAGCCAAAGGTATATGCCAAACCACCTAAATAGTACTCGATATATAACCGATGAAAATTGCTATGTGAAACTTACCTGAACTGTAATGTGCCATCTCCTTTTGAACACAACTATTAAGTTTATTACTCCAATAACTTTGTCCACAAAATCTCCAAACAATGCTAAATATTTTTGACAACTAAGAATATGTATATATAGATAAAAAATAGTCCACGGCAATAAATGTAATATCTCTTACACAATCAAAGTTAAATAAGAAAAATTTTAAAATAGAAACACCCAACGGCTATGATGTTCAACCAACGGCTATGGTGTTTCAATTTCTTCATTCATGGTTTAGTTTTTTTAACATTTTACATTGAAAATCATTTTATAAACATTAATTGATTTAAAATAAATTTCATACTAATCATTCTGCAACACTTCAAGAAAGATTTAAAATTTTTACTTAAATATTTGTATATTTAATAAAATATATATTTTCTACTAAATATTTTATATTAATTCAAATCATAGTCGAAATCATGCTACGATTCAACATAAAATTTCTATATCACTTCTTTGTTATTGCTAAACATAATACAATAAATAACAAAACTAATTTTTAATTAAATTCACTTAAATTCAAATTTTTTACCACCATTTTGAATATTTATAATTTGTGAGTTAACTTTTTAATATTTAAGAGTGTTGTGTAATGTTTATAAAATGTTACAAAATATTCTATTCAATTTGCTTTTGTAACTGCCCACTTAAATTGACAAACAATTGTCACATTAATCGTATAAATTTGGCAGTTTCAAGTCTTAAATATGGGGAAATAATTAAATTACCAACAATTGTCTTAAAAATAATACTCCCTCCGTCTCGGATAATTCGGGTCATTTTGACCGGGCACGGGTTTTAAGAATTGTAATGAAAAGTGGGTTGAAAAAGTTAGTGGAATGTAGATGCTACCTTTATATATTAGTTTTAGTTTTATAATAAAATGTGAGTACGAATGAAATGTTATAAATATGTATGGACCTTGTATTTAGGATTTACTATTAATGATGTTATGGCATTTCATAATTTATGACGTTACTATAAATTATGAGCCTCTTCACAAATCTGTATACAGTAATTTATAGTGTTAATATAATATATGAGTCTTTAATATGAGTATTCCAATTATTATTAATAAAATTTTAAAACGTGGCGGTTACAATATCAACGGTAATAATAATAAATGTGCAAGCCATTTTATGTACTTAGCTTACTCCAATAAAATCTGTGTATTCTCCATAGGGTCATGGTTCCAGTCTTACATTTGTTTTGCTAGAAATATAAATTAAAATTTATGTTGGAATTTTACATAAATTAAAGTTTCATTGCCCATTTTCTAACTATATTTTGAATCGTGAACTCAGACTATATTGAAGGACAACTACTTTTTCGAGCTATTTTTAATAACCAAAATCTAATATAATCTCAGCATTATTCGAAAGCTATCCCAAAAATGACTAAGGTATTAGTCTATCATCATTTTGTTACAGAGATAAACTAAAATAAGCTACTTTTATAATTTTCTAATATCAAGTCCAAGGTAGTGTTCTCATAAAAAGAATGAACTTTTCTTGTTTCACTTTAATAGATTCGCAATTTTTTCTCTAAAGGTTGGTTGTTCTTAATTTTAGAGGATTTTTGTCATTTTGGTGGTATTCTCAATTCGTAATACTACCGGCTGACTAATAACTAATAATTGTTACATCCAATAAAAATTATATCAAAGTAATACAATGGCGATAAACAAAATTAAAACCTCAAAAGTTATATTATTGCATTCCCAAAATAACAAAACATTAAATATTATTACAATCCTCTCCACCCATAAGAAAAAAATCCGTCGGAGTTATTCCTTTTCTTGCTTAATGGCCACTTTTTTAATCTTATTCTCCTCTCCACTTTCAGTCGTCTCTCCTAAAAACTCGAGGTCCAAACATCTCTTTGTTGACCTTTCAGTGGGATGTGTAGTGATAGTTTCCTTGGGAAGAGATGATGAGCTTGAAAGAACAATTTCCGGTCCATTGGTCTGCGGAAAAAATATGCAAAAAACATTTTAAAATAGTAACCATATTAATAATGGTCTTCATGTAATTAAATCGTTACCTCCCCAACATCGGATCCAATCAAAGTAGCAGTGGACTTCAATCCCAATTGTGTAGGAATATATTTCTCAACGATATGCGGCAGATTGCAAACTTTATTTACTGTATATGGATGATTATTCGAATACGCAAAATCATTCCTCAGTTGGACTCTGAAAAGCACACTCTGACCCAAGAGCTTGTCCTCAATTTCAGTAGGAAGACAATCAGCATCGCTGGCCTGAAAATAATAATAAAATTAGCATAAATGACGTCTTTGCCAAATAAAATGATATCATAACAAACATACCTCATCAGGTCCAACGTCGATGTCGCCAACTCTTTTTCCTAACAGTAGCACACTCTCTCTATCCCACAATAGCAGAGAAGCATTACCACTATTGTCAACAACATTCACAACAAACCTGAACCTATAAATAGAAAACCTACAATGATTAAACATTCAAGCAACTGAAAGAGATATTACTGTCATAACAACCGTACCTCGGCAAGGCAATTCGTTCAGTACTATCACAAAATCCACAGTTGAACATATTCTCCACCTTAGTCACCTTTTTTACGCATGTTTTACACGCCATGTAGAACCACGCTCCGTAGTGGCATTCTACAGTTTCTATCTTGCCAAAAATCCAATGCGACCCTTCCTGTGGAACATAAATGCAATTATATGAAATGATATGTGGTGATATTATTTGTATTGAAAGAAAAATGGACGTAGTTAAAGAGATCAAAATTTATTCGAAACAAATTACCTACAATAGAATTTAAAAAAAAAGTAAAATTACCTCAAGCTTGTGAACATCCTCAATAGATTTCACCTCCAAACCATCGAATTCATTAGAGACCTCAACCGAAGGGAAAGGTACAGTTGTTTCATGGCATGGGAAAAAATCGTCACCGGAAATCCTAAAACGATATTGATGAGTAGATTAGATGCCATATATTTCAATTAACATGAAAAGTAAAGCAAAAAGCCGTAAAATTAAAAAGAAAAAATACCTCTCTTTGAATTTGGTAACTTCGTCTATATCATAGTTGATGCAAACTCTAGATGCATTAAAATACGTACTAACACGAATTTCACCTACAATTAAAAATATAAACAAATCAAATATTGCGAAAAAAAACTTTAAAAAATGAAGGAAAGAAGTATCACCTCGAAACATAGTAGGTTTACATAGTTGGACAATAATGATAGGTACTTGTCCTACGACATTTTCCAATTTGCTTGAGATATGAGTCAACAATATCACCCCAGAGTGTACAACAAATGGTGGTATGTCTGTAAGCAACATAGTAGAAAATGAATTTCAATAGAAAATAAAAACAAATTGATATTTCAACACTCACTGCGAATCAGCAATCACACTCTCGATGAGGCGAGAATTAGGTTGCCTAATGACCTTGCCTTGGTCGATAACCACACCAATTATGTCTAAAAAAATAGAAGTAGAGACAATGGTAATACAAATACAAATAGTAATAATAATAACAATAATAACAATATAATTGCTAAAGTAATACTCAAAAAATACCAATGAGAGGCTCTTCGTCCATTTTTGTGATCTGCTTGATGAGATCAAACGTCTTAAACGAATACATAAATCTTGGAAATTTGGAGTCGTCAACTTCAGATATTCGTGTTTTAGAGCACATAGCTATTACAAATGCATGATCCGTAATAGGAGTACGTACTCGATTTCTTCGTGCAAAAAAATAGCAGATATTAACAACTGAACCTTCCTTAATATGGTCTTGAAACTTATTTTGTAAATAATGGGGCAGTGTGCCTTGAATTCTAGTGCCCTGCGTGGAAAAATAAACAGTTAATGGTTTAGATAAATAGCTTAAAAACTGTAATAAGGTAAGAAGCGACACTCGTACCATCCTGTCATGGAAAATACATTCCAACGAAATTACATTTGATTTGTCTCCAGGTTTAAGGAATTCATAAACACGCACACACCGTACTCGAATCACTGACGATGAATTCCAAGGTTTAAGATCGTTGAGGAAGGTAAATTCCATGGTTTCAACAACTAAAATAAAATAAGACAATGAAGAAGTGATTATAATCTTGCACATGCTACATATTTATAGTGTAGATTCACAAATAACAAAGAATGGGAGTTACTTTTATGCAATTAATTATAATATTGCAATTTATTAGTAGTTAAAATTTTGAATTCAAAATTGAATTCCAATGGTTACTCATAATTTATTAGTGGCTCAAATTTTGAATTCAAAATTGAACTCCAATGATTACTCATAATGCAATAGTTTTATGAACAACTAAATATTGTAATCATATACTAATAATGTAATTGATTAGGTGTACAGCGGTTTCATCATTCTATCCACTATGTGCATTAATTTTCCCAATTCACATACGGCAGTTTCTCACGCATTTAGAACATTCAAATAAAAAATTAATTTTCATTAGTATAATGTATTAAATACACACATGACTATCAGCCTTTGAAATTATATTAAACTTTATTCCAATTTGTAATGTATAATATGGAATAAAATAGTTTTAAACTTAGGAAATTAAAATATTTTTTATATTGTTAGCCTATAAATGAAATGAGAAAATATAACTGAAATATTAATAAAAAGCTTTTTTATATTGGAAGCTTATATTTTTATATTGTTAGCCTATAATACACACATGACTATCAGCCTTTGAAATTATATTAAACTTTATTCCAATTTGTAATGTATAATATGGAATAAAATAGTTTTAAACTTAGGAAATTAAAATATTTTTTATATTGTTAGCCTATAAATGAAATGAGAAAATATAACCGAAATATTAATAAAAAGCTTTTTTATATTGGAAGCTTATATTTTTATATTGTTAGCCTATAAATGAAATGAGAAAATATATAATGATTTCATCCTTTGAAATTATATTAAACTTTATTCCAATTTGTAATGTATAATATGGAATAAAATAGTTTTAAACTTAGGAAATTAAAATATTTTTTATATTGTTAGCCTACAAATGAAATGAGAAAATATAACTGAAATATTAATAAAAAGCTTTTTTTATATTGGAAGCTTATATTTTTATATTGTTAGCCTATAAATGAAATGAGAGAATATATAATGATTTCATGGGGTTTATAATGTGAATGCAAATATCCAACTTTACACCCTACATTTGTTAATATTTAAATTTGTACCCAAAATTCATAAAAATTCAAAAGAAGGCCAAAACTCGCCTTTTATATATGTATAGATAGATTTTGGGTATAATTCAGTTATCGAATCCACGATTACACTAATTAAAAAGTTTGTAACCGCCACGTTATTAAGAATTGTATTAATAATTTTTAGAAATTCTCAAAACCCAAAATAAATAGCCCCAATTGCAATTAGGGTTTTTATGCTTAGCACAGTCTTTATCGGCTTTCTATCGCAAGCGCAAGCTAAGGCAAGGTTGTTATCACCATGGTCACCGGATATATTTCTCTCCTATGGAATCCACAACGACACTACACACTCTTTATCTTATTATCTTCGATTGCTTAATTTTGTTTGATATGGTGCAAAAAGAATAAGAGGATTTCAAAGGGAATGATGGAGGCAAGAAGAAAGAGTGAGTTACCACATTCATTTAATTTTAAATGCGTGATTTATTTATTTATTTCTTTGATTTCCCTACTAAGAAAATATTTCCTGTTATTTTAGTGTTAGATTCATTCGCAAAGGAGTGATATGATGATTATGATTGTTACCCTGTTTTTTATTTTAATGTTTGTCCTTGTAGTCATGATAATGTATGTGTATTGATTTTACTCAGACCATTAAAAGTGTATTACTCCTCCGTCCAAATTTAGGAGTCTCATTTGAGTTCGACACGAGTTTTAAGAAATGTAAAGAAAAGTGAGTGAAAAGAGATAGTGGAATGTTTATGACTCTTAATATAATGGCATTTTTTGTATGTTTAGGATTTTGCTTTGTATTATTTATATGAAAGTAATGGCATTTGAGTGTAAATTTCATCAACAATGAGGTTAAATTTTATGTCCAAATATGGTAAATTCTAAATGGAACTCTTAAACGGGGACGGACAAAAATGACAAAATAGGACTCTTAAACTGGGACAGAGGGTGTACTTATGTATTTATGAAATGTTGAAATGTGTTTTCCATTTAAATACATAGTTTAAGTAAAATGAGTCTAAGTCTTCTATATAGTAGACGAGTTGTGAACGGCGTTCACAGTAGGTAACTTGTCGGTTGATAGGCTTTGACTTAGGATGACAAATCGTGCGTGTTGGGTCGTTATCGGGTCAACCTGTTAACGACACGACCCAATACAAACAAACACGAACACGACCTGTTAAGACAATTCCAAACCCGAACACGAACCTGACCTGCTACCCTCAAATCCGAACAGGCACGAACCCGACACGAACACATTAACAGCACGAACCACCTTGGTCAACACGACACGATAACAATACATACATGACACGACACTATAACAACACGACCTAATAACACAGTTAAAACCTGATAACACGGTAAGAGCCTAATAACAAATGCTCTTAATTAACAAAAGTCGCATAACCTTGAATCTGATTATCAAGAGTCTTATTAAAAACCTAAAATCTGATTACATAATATGATCTAATGGACAATAACATCAATATATTCGTAGCAACAAAATCCAACAAAAAAATATATCATTTTTATAATACTAAAAAATAATATTATTATAATATTATTTCTTAACGGGTAACACGAACTCGACGCGAAATTTTCATGTTCTTAACCGGTTGACCC
This sequence comes from Salvia hispanica, assembly GCF_023119035.1. NCBI lineage: Eukaryota > Viridiplantae > Streptophyta > Magnoliopsida > Lamiales > Lamiaceae > Salvia > Salvia hispanica. Next base: position 19,191 of record NW_025952243.1, on the reverse strand, counting down.
AATAAGGACACATACCCAATAAGCTTTGACCCAAACACATTAATTTCGTGGGGATTCGTGTTGGATTATCGTGTCGTGCCAAAAATTGTCAGTCCTACTTTGACTACCTATCGTGAAAGGTTGCGACGTCAGTTTGAAAGTTTCCTTACCTAAGAAAATGAACGACGTTGGTGTGGTTTACCACTGAAAGGATCAAACAGTGAGATAAGTCTTTCTTGGCTATTTACTGAAAAACGAGGTCTCAGTGATTGTCATTCCTTAATCATTGTTGACATAACATTGAACATACGATATTAATAAAAAATTACTTTGACCTATCAAATTATGAGGGTATGTCATTGCCCAAGAATCCTGATAGATTGGGTAGTGATCTAAGTGGTGCTAGTATTGTTATTGCAATGAAACGTGTGCTATGAGAGACCACTCTGATAATATCCTCAAGAGGTGTTTAGGAAAATATTTTATTATTTAGAAAATTGGTCAGTTGGAATTTATTTCGAATAATAAATAAGGTTTCTAAACTAGATCGCTTTTGAAAAAAGAAATCAATTAATGACAGTTGGATATCAGACTTGATATTAATTAATGGATATTTAGATCTTAAGACGAGAAATTATTTAATTAAAGTGAAAGTCTCGGAATACTCGTAATTTCGGTTTCAGACAGTCAATATTATATCTATAGTGGATGATAGTAATATTTAAGTTTGAGTTTGAATTAAATTAGTTTTAATTTAATCAGTGAAAGCCTGAACTGTGGCCCAACCCAATCCTATAGATCCCTGGTCTTGCCCAAATTATTAACTCTAGATAAGATGAGTAGATAGAATTAATTCTACATATTATTTTTCAATCTCTGCAGTCTCATGGAGAGAGTGAAAATATCAATTTTTAGGGTTATCTTCCCTACATATTTCTATCTTCAATCCTTTTTCAGATTTTGAGGATTCGACAAGCTTTGCCCACACAAAGTTCAATTGCGAGTTAAAGGGAACATATCAGAAGATCCGTGATTGAGATCGATTGAAGAAGGTGATTGTATTCAACCCTTGAATTTTTACTGTACTATAAAATTGCATATATTCAATACGATCTGCGATTATATGCTTATAAATATATTTTTAGTTTACAATATGATAAAAGAATGTAAATCATTCAATCAAATTATATATTTCTTCTCTGATGCTACCTTAAAAAACATTTCAGTTTTTGCCTAAACTAGAAATATTGGGCTTTTTGATGGATATAATCTCTTTATGAAGAGGTTGGTTTTTGAGTGCCTGCGCATTTCTTGCTCTATAGTTTTTTAAAACTATTTTGGAATGTAAAAGAACAATAGAGATTAATTTTTTTTATACGAAAGTTGTTAATATTCAGGCAAAAATGGTTTAGTTGCCTCTTCCCGAGTTTGTAGTTTGTTAATTACTATGTGTTCTTTAAATTTGTGAATTTAAGAGATTCAGTCGAATTTATGTCTTTTGAGTTTGCATTTTTTTTATGCGTTCCTTAAATTTGTGAATTTAAACAGTAGCATGACTGCATAAAGTCGAATTGATGAATCAATATGTGTAAAACTAGATCAACAATTTTTTTTTTAAATTGAATTATTATATTAGTGACATGTAGTACTATAATGTATCCATCATATTTGAGTTTATCACAGAGTGACAATAAAATTTGTTCAAAAGGCAATAAATTATCCACGGTTTTGATTCTGTCAGTGAGCTTTGTTTTGAGTAAAATTGTATTTGCTGTGATGAAATTTGTATATAGTAGTAGTATTATTTCATATGAAAGGAGTCCGGTTTGTTGCTTTTTTGACTTAGCTATTTGTAATGTATATGTTCACAAACTATTTTTGCACAAACTTCGCACTTTTTTGCACGAAAGAAAAAATCTAGTTGCATACACGAAGGGATAATTTGATTCTCTATCAAATAAAAAACTAGTGTTGTTCAATTGGTTGGACCTAATTGTGATTTTATTGCAAATCTACTTTACTTTGGTATATTTTTGTTAAATTTTTGGAGGGGATGAATGACGTGCAAAACGCCAAAAGCTAAATCATGATATTAAACATTCTCTCCAGTTCCTTGATGAGATCACAAAGTGCAGATTGTAACAAAACGTTTTTGTTGTCATCGATCGATGTTTAGATCCTCGAAAACAAACTCAGAGAGGTATTCACAGTTAATAGAGACGAGCGAGCTCTGCCAGAATGTGGTGCAGAACTCACGAGGCCTGAAGACTTGCTTTTTGCTTCTTTGAACATTGGATAACAAATAGGAGATGCAGCAGAAGCAGTAGCAGCTTCTACATCAACAACATGTCTCATCAGTCAAACACTAGTTTTGACTTTGTTGTCTAAGTGCAATTGCACTTTTGGCACGAGGGGAAATAAATCTGCTACGCACTACCAAAATTAATTAAATCATGCAAAATGTTACTGTGTTGTGTGATTATAACAATACGATAAAACGAGTTTGTGAAACGGAGTTGGGTATTGTCAACCTAAGAATGTATCGAAACCAGGGAAACAATATTTCCAATACTTGGAGAATGGAGAATGTGTCACTTAAGATAAATGCAAAGGTTTACATGTCTTAAAGTTTATCTATAGATGTTGCATCAATTTACAAAAGACCATCTCCTGACTTAATTCACTGTTTGTTTTGTCATTTTGGTAGGCTGGAGGTCGAAACAGTGTGTTGGAGATGGCCGTATCTCAGTGATCGACCCACTATTATATTCGGGAAGGAGCGGCAATATTCTTCCTGGTATCAATTATGTTTGCACTTCCGCCTGTATACTATGCACATCTTGCTGCTTTCCATGCTCGTTACTATATTCAAAAATGGAAATGCTCTGTGCCTTCACTCTAAATTCTACAACATAATGTCATGTATTAATAAAGAAATATAAAAGACCTGTAAACATTCAAGATCTAAAAATTTTAGCTATCTGTAAATTCTTAAATCAGCAAAAACCTCCCGACATCATCTTTGGCGAATACGAGCTTTGTAAATTGGGTGAATTTTTGGATTCATTTGAGAAATTAATCAACAAGAATCAAGGCAGAAGGAAGAGCTAATTGATGATGTGAATTTGGGGATTGAGAATCTGAGATGAGAGAAAGACGATGATGGAAAATAATTTGGTGAATTTGGACTAAAATAAAATTATCTTCTCACAAATCTGTTTTCTTTAAAAAACTCAATTATAAAAAGAAAATAAATTGTACAGCTATTTTACAATAAATCAAATTTTGAATGGTAAAAATGCTGCGCTAATTGGCTCGTAAATAGAATGAGAAAAAATAGGGGTATTTACGTAAATGATAAATATTATACATAGTATAAAGAGGAATGTTCTGCTGAGCGCTCAAAATGAGCGCCAGCATGAGCGACCTCTTAATCATTTTTTTTTTCACTCTGTTTTTATATTCTCGCTTTCCTTCTTCAATTCTCTACACTACCCTTCTTTTTTTTTTTTCTTTCTACAATTCTCTATGCCTCACTCTCCAATTATCTATGCCCACCTTCGGTTTTTTTTCTTCTCCAATCTAATCCATTCTCTCTTTTTCTTTTCCTCTCTTTCTGCAATTCCCTCTTCCAATTTTGTGCCTAAATTTTCTTGCTCAATTCTTGTTTTCAATTGCCAATTACAGACAACCTTGAATGCCCTAGTTAGATTAGTTCTCAAATTTTGAATCTCCATTTTTTGAAATCATTATCCCCAAATCTGAATTTGATATTGTGGAATTTCAGTTTTTCTTCTCTGCAAATATGAGATTATTGATATATTAGAAGTGAGAAATTACAATATGAGATGTGTATTGGAATTTGATTTTGGAAAAAAAATGTTATGGAATCTCAATTTGGAGAAATTATTGATAGAAAGAGTGAAGTGAATTGGGCAGATGAAATTGGGATAAAAATAACTGTGCGTATGGTTTTTGACTTAATATGATCTGTGAAGAAAAATGAATTAATTCACAATGTAAAAGGGATTTAAAATTTTTTAAAACTAAAAAAATGCAAAGAAAAAAATGGAAAAAGAATGAAAGAAACCGTCGCTCATGCTGGCGCTCAAATTGAGCGCTCAGCAGAGCATTCCTCTAAGTATAAATATAATCATTCCAAGCAAATAGTTAATTTTATCCGAGATTCAATCTTGCTTTCTCTCCTGATTAGGCACCGTTGTTGACTCAAAGATATGCCACTCAACTGAGTTTGATTTCTACCTTTGTAGCCATGCTAGCATCTAGGTTTTAAACTTCTAGTGCCAGAACTTAAAATATCCGTTTAAACGTGTAGCCTTCTTTTTTTTAATCATTTATTTCATCCATTGCTTTACCTCCGAGCATGTACAAGTCGCCCCATGCACTACTAGTACTATATTGAAGGCAGTGATTTCTCAGACAATGATCGAGCGGGGACTGCAAAAGTTTTGTGAGAGAAAAACTAAAAGATGGTGTAAATCTTAAATTTGGTGTAAATGATTGAAGTAAAATTAATTTTTAGTGTAATTATACTTAAAAATTGATTTGAATTTGGCATAAATAATTGGAGATTGGTCTAAGTAGTAAGCTCTGGTCTGAGTAAAATTGTGGAGTACTTGTATTGGATGTGATGAAATTGAGATATATACGTTTTTATATAGTAATCTTCATTAATTTGACAACATGAACACACATGTGGTCGCGTCATCAATTTGAGAGAGTATAGCTTATACTCCATCCGTCTCAACTAAGTTGAGTAGTATTTCTCTTTGGGATGTCCCAATTAAGTTGAGTCATTTTCCTTTTTAGTAAAAAAAAAAACATCCAATCACACTTACTTTATTTCACTATCTACTTTACTCTATCTTTATTTTTTCTATTTTATTCTTTTCTCCTACTTTTCAACACAATTTCTTAATCTCCGTGACCAAAAGTTATATCTCAATTTAGTTGGGACGGAGGGAGTTTCTTTTTGGTAATCAAGCATATTCAGAATATAACTGAGGAGACACTTTTTGGTACTTTTTAAACATTGCTCATTTTGTCTTCCAATATGTGTTCCACGTTGATCCGATATAAGTTTTAAGAAATGTAAAAGAAAATGAGTTGAAAACGTTAGTGGTAGGCGGGTCCTACTTTTTTATTATTAGTTTTATTATATAATGTGAGGGAAAAGAGTTAATGGAATATGGTGTTATTACCAAAAGTAGAAGTGAAGTGAGAAAATTAATAGGGGATGGATCAAAACAGAAAATTGAGTCACATAATGGAGGGCGGAGGAAGTACTTTTTAATTTGTAATTTATAAATATTATATAATTTTATAAAGCCTATACAATTTTCTTTCTGATTTATAAACTATATATAATTTTATTTCTCATTATTTTATTTATTTAATTAGTATTTTGTATTTTTTTTAAAGAACATTCAGTGTGTCGTGCAACACACGCGGACGCGGTTGATACTAGTCTTTAAAACAGTCAAATTGCTGATAATTTAGAATAGAATTAAATAGTTGTTGAAGTATTATTACTCTGTTTGTATTAGTTATTTTAAAGTGTTATAATCAGTTCTTTTTTTATTAATTTAAATTTATATTTAATTAATTGCAACATGTTTTTATTTGTCTAATAAAATGTTATTACACAAATTTTCTGTTTCAAGATTACGCAATGACATTGGTACTTAATTCCGTTGATTTATTGTGAATGTATAATTAATAGCATGTGCAAATTATATGGCACACTTGTCGCACTGGCACGCAGGGCGTATCCAGGATTTTATTGTAAAAGGGGTAAAATGATATATAGGAGAAAAAATTTATATTTGAGCAGGAGCAATAAGTACAATTTTTTACATATATTTAAAAATTTATAACAAATTTATAAAGACAAACAAGAATTGATGAGGGGCATTTGCCCCACCATCTAATAGGCTAGATTCGCCCATGCTTGCACGGGTGGTGATACTAGTTTCATTAATATGAGAATTTTCTGCCGTATTTTGTGAAATGTTGATGTTCTTTATAGCATATGGTCACTCCATGTTTCTATAATTTAATTTTTTTTCTTAACATTATGGCTATGCATACTCTTTAGTTGCTCTTTTACTTACAATACTTATCTGGCAATTCGGCATTCATGTTAGGCCTGAGATGGCATCTATAGAGGCACGAGTGTTGCCTCTGTGCCTCTATAGAGTTTGAGTTTTGGGCTTGCATCAGCTTTCCGTGCTCAGTACTATATTAAAGGCACTGACTTCTCTGAGAGTGGGATCGGCTTCTGATGCTGGTCGGGGTGCTACTCGAGAGAGGAACAGAGAGGTTGGACCTCTGCCAAAGATCAAAGACAATGTGAAGGATGTGATGTTTTTCATCTGATCCTTCTGCTTTTTTTGTTGGTAATACATATACATTTTATCTGATGATGCCTTAAAAACAATTCAGTTTTTGCCTAAACTATAAATATTTGATCTTTTGCTGGATATAATCTCTGTTTGAAGAGGTTGTTTTTTTAGTGTCGCTGCATTTCTTGCTCTATAGTTTCTTTAAACTATTTTGAAATGTAAAAGAACAATAGAGGTTACTTTTTTACATGAAATTTGTGTTAATAGTCAGGCGAAATGGTTTAGCTGCCTAAACTATAAACATTTGGCCTTTTGATGGATATTATCTCTGTTTGAAGAGGTTGGTTTTTGAGTACATCTGCATTTCTTGCTCTATAGTTTTTAAAATATTTTGGAATGTAAAAAGAACAGTTTGATATGGAAGTTGTTAATATTCAATTTAGCTAGTTACCTTTTTCGACTTCACAGTTTGTCAATACACATTTGCACAAGCATTTGCACAAACATTGCACTTTCCGTGCATTTGCAAAACCTAAACTAAATCATGATAATTAAACCATCCATTACCATCGATTGGGTCGGACTGGGTTTCTTAATACAAATTCGAAACCACTCCACCCCAGTACCACCGGTGAAGTTGGTCGAACGAACTGGGCTGAGTTGCATATAAAATTTACATTTTTTACAAAAAATATGTATTTTTTAATTTCCCTCCGTCCTAACTAGATTGAGTCGTATTCATTTTTGGGATGTCCCAATTAAGTTGAGTCGTATTCACATAAGTATTCACTATTTATCCCATTTAGGCCCATTCACGTGCACATCATGTAAATCATACATCACCGAAAGATTCATGTAACATCATATAATTAACAGAAATGTTTAATAGCAGTAAACTCCATATCAAAATTTTTGATTCCATATCATCTGCACACATTTATATTTATAAATACTTCCCGGTTTTACCATTTATTAGTCATTTCCTAATCATTAGCGTCTTAGGCACGTACTAGAACATTAGAACACATATTGCCATTTAATAGCTAATTATAACCATAATTTATTGGGTATCCCATTTTAAGAGTCGCGGTTGGAATATTCCATAAATGGTATTAGGCCCCACATTCAACTAACTTTTTTCCACCCACATTTTATTATAAAATTAATATAAAAAGTATGACCCACATTCCACTATCTTTTTTCACCAACTTTTATTTACATTTCTTAAAACTCGTACCGAACTCAACCGGGATTCCTAAAGTGAGACGGAGGGAGTATAATTTCTAAGCTTAAATGTTATTCTATATTCATTAAATCATTTACACAAATATACATGCTAATTCAAACAATTAATGTTCGGTCCTTTATCAAGTCATATTTTTATTATCAAGTCATAACCATATTTATTCGAATGTAAATTTTGCATTAAAATAAAAACTATCCATATGAGAACTTAAAATTATTCAAGTTAGACAAACGCTACTTAACTCGCATCAAATATTGATATCAACCAAGATTTCTTACCCATTAAATACATAACATTTAATCCTACATTATATTCATTCTCACTTTCTCATCCATCTCACTCACTTCAATTTGTATTCCCAATCATGTTTAACTACATCATTACTCATTAGGCATGAAAAAGTAAACATGAAAATTTCATGAAAGACCATCTCCATTTATTTAATTTTTTATCCATATAGGTTCTACAAAGTAAATATTACTATAGCTTGAAAGTAATAATCAAAACATACTCAGTAACCTCATAATCATAATTTTTTTTCAAGAATTAACTCTCACACATATACATACCAAGAATTGATTTTTGAATGCCTCTTCATTTCCTTCCATATAGAGTTTAAATCATGTTAAAATGTAAAGATCAGAATTGGGTTACCTAATATGTTTACAAATTTAATAATTTCTGATTTCTAGGAAGAGCATAACTAATATCCTTTCAAATTGAAAGTAATCAAATTGAGCGATTATAATGATATGATGATGTATCCCATTTGCAGATGTGTGATGTCACGCTTCTCTAAATTAAAAATAAGTAAAAATCTGTGCAATAAATCTACAAATTTTTAAAAGTGCAACAAGACAAGACCAATTCTATTCTAATAAAGATATAGTAGTATCTTTTAACTTAACTTGGAAGCCTGCAATTTTATCTAAGTATACAACATAGAAACTACCAAAATGAAAAGAATTTACATAAGACCTCACACAAGAGATTCATCATGATTCATATCACAATAATGGGGGGACGCCAAAGAATGCTATATGCAGTAGTAGTGCTACAACGAAGATCGGTATAAGCTTGGAAGGCGCATAATCTGCCGAGTTGCTATTGTCAACTTGCCCAGCATTGAAGAACTCCGTTTTACCTGTACTGGTGGTTGTAGAGACGTTCACAGATGACGAACCTGCAGAACACAGAGTTTGTATTAATGAGTGAGTCGAAGCAGTTTTTGAGATTGCTGGCATTGTGTTAAGTTGAGACCGGGAAGGAGAAGGATATCAAGCTGAGCAAGGAAAGCTTACAGTCGTAGTTTGCCCATCCAATCCTTTGACCAGCTATATCATACACAACAATCTTATCTTTCAGAACAAGATCTGCAGGGAGAGGTGCCATATATCTCAATCAACAGCGAATAAAGAAAGTCGAACATGGAGTCTGGAACAACACATAGATGCCATATATCTTAAGCCTCATTCAGTACTAAAATTGACCATCCCAACACATTGGACAGAGATTTCATATATATGTGGAATACAGAAATCAGATGAGCCCAGAAGATATGAGGTAAGCATTTTATTAATAACTTTAAAACTTGCTGTAACTGTTTGGTGTATATGATTATAAATATGCATGGATAGAATAGGTAAGCTGAAATATTCGTACCGCCTAAAATGGTAATTCCTTGACCCTGAATTTTCTGAATGCCGATGCACCACACTGCAGCACCACCCTATGCAAGCAAAACATTGCATATTTACCAAACATCAAGAGAGCAAAGGGAAGGATAGAGAGCTGTAATACAGAGTATAGTGAATAGCATATATTTAGATTCCAATCAAGGATATCCATAGCTGAATATGAATAACTACTTTCTCCATAATGTAGTCGAGTATAACATATGTCAGCTTCAGTTTTAGATTCTAAGATCAGTGTCGCTAAATGCCTAACTCTATGACAAATCAAATCAGTATGTTTCCGGATGTAGTCAGGTGGAGGGCTAATGCTACAGTTTTTCTGAGAGATTCCAAATGCTACCAAATGTTGACTTACAATAGAATTCTGCTGCAAAAGATAGTCTTGAGGCCTGAGAATCATTGATGCACCACCAGCAAAGTTCAGAGTAACTTGTGGGAATATTTCTGAGACACTGGAGACAAAAAATAAAGAACAATTTAAGAGGAATGGCCAGAAAGATGCGCAAACAAGAATAATTAGTCTCAGATATAAAACCTCGAGGTAGTTAGATAGCACTGATTTCCCTTTGCAAGCAGAGGGCGAACCGATCCTGAGACGGTTTCTGTGATCTGCATGGCCAATAAAAACACTCACATATTGGATAGCAACAAAACAATGTTGTTTCATCAGTATAACGACTCTGTTATAAGGGAGGATGCAATATTAATCTTAAGAGATGGTTATGTGCAAGGCTTGAGAGTAATGCTTTAATTGCAGATAATGGTAAAGATTCCATTGGTTGCACCACTTAACCAAAAATTGAATATACCCTCTTTTGAAACTTACTGCAGTAACAAATGGATCGTAAGCCTCTTCCGCAAGGTATGCCAAAGTTGTGCCTGAATCAATTATTGTTCCACGGTTGCTTGAAGTCGCAAAAACAGATGAATCAATGCTCAGTGTCCGGCCATTTACAGCTATACTTTGTAAATTTACATTGTAATGTGGCCTGGAAAGATGGATGGAGCAAATATTTCAAATTGAGTGCTGGTGACATATCCAACAAGTTGAATTAGTTAAGTTCATAATATTCAGAATCTGAAGTATAGACAACACTTGCAACATGAAAAACAAATTCCAATGAGAAGGCCTAATCCTTAAACTACAGCAATTTCAGAAAACATTCATGATATCCTAAGTCAACATTCAGCACTTCACAGTAGATAACTTTCCAAAACATATGAAGTAATTAATTCTGATTGAGGACGCTAGAATAGCAACAAACACACATTAACTTAAGACATGAGTTTTAAGTCATAAGTTGTTGAATTGTGGTTTTAGCTGTAGCAGACTGTTTATTTACCTATTAAGGCTAGTTTCAGAATTTCAAATATTTAAGGAAAAGACAGAGACAAATGTATCAAGTAGTTCCTATGACTACTAATCAAGGAGTCCCTTCTATCAAGGAGTACATTTCTGAGACTACGCTTTAGTAAAATCAACCAAAAAATAAACAAGGCTTTACATGGGAGAACTTAAATTCACCATAGATTAACAAAAAATGTGGAAGGCAAATAATTGAAGATTTTCTGGCAGGAAAATACATACTGTGATGGAACAAGTGGAGTGAAAACCATATTTGGCTCCACTATTTGACCAAGAACCAATATGCCACCACCACCACTCTCTCCTCTCAAACAATGAGAAAACGAATATGGGGTGATTCCCTGCGATGAAAGCTGTGAAATCACAGATAATCCCTGCTGTCCAAAACCAAATATACCATCAACTGCCCTATCTGGTTTGGTAAGGTCCCCAGTTTGTGATGTGCTACAACTGTGAAGGAATGTACCCAAGAAAATCAATTGATAAAAACAAGCACAAATGATAATTGAACTAGTAAGAACAAGAACTAACCCGAAAACAACAGGTGCTGAATTATTGGAAGCCAATGTACTCCCAACTACAGAGTCGAAATACATCGAGTCATACACATAGTAGCCAGATGTCCCACTGCCATCACCATACTGGAAGGTATACCCACACTGGTTCTGGCCCGAACAACCAGAATCAGACGACTGGATGAGCTGGGAGGATCAAAAAACTCGAGCTCTATCTGTCGAGAAAAACAATGCATTTCAATAAACCATCAGTTTAAAAAACTTAAATTTCGAAGCAACGGAATTTGCAGAAAATGTTTGACATACTTGAAGTCCACTGGATGAGGGACAGCCTTTACAGGGATTGCAACTAACCCATAGCACATCACTTCCAGTATCTATCTGTACATAGAATTCTTTTGCCGGAGTTCCCAATTTTACTCTTGTATAATATAGCCTGAGGAACAACCCAACAAGATATAATCAATGAACAGCCGAGCTTACAAAATGGAGCATTAAATTCACACTAAAAATTGAAGAAATTTGTGCAGCATTCCGTCTGAAATTGAAGAATATATTCTCTACGAAAATTAATTGCACAACACAACACAACACATCACATTCAATCACGTTGGAATCAATTCAAATGCACTTTTGTAACAATGAAGCAAAGGTTTTTTGACTTCGACAGTTAATTCCAAGAAAGGAACAAAGATTTCACAACAGAATCAGCATTATATCACCATTCTTCATCCAATCAGAAACAGGCATTCTGATATCCAGCTCATTTATCCGTTTATTTCCATAAAGGGGAAATTCTTCGTAAAACACCGCACATTCACCTTTCCAATCCAAATCGCCCAATCACAACAATCCAACGATAAAATTAATCACAAAATTCAAAATCTCACCCAACAAGATAAGGATCATAGGTGCCTTCAACCGAGAAATCGACGACGCCTGAAGGCGGCTGCTGCTGCTGCTGCTGCAACAACCTACCGTGCCTGACTCGGTCGCGGTGCCTGAGTTGACTCACCCCAACTCCCTCGTGACTCGCCCTCTCCAAGCTCAGCACCATTCCCTTCCCCTCCCCATCCACCGACGCCGCGAAAAGTAGCACCGACGCCGCCGCCACGATTGCCTGAGCCACCAGAATTGTCGCCGGCGGCATTCTGCTATCCACACACCACCCCCTTTTCCCCTGCTTTTTTCTCTCTCAATTTTTCACCTTTCCTTATGCTGTAAGCAACAATACGGAGATTATCGATATTTATACACGAATTTGTATAAATACGTGAGAGTATAATCAGTGATTATGCATTGTGCATAAATCTCTGTGGGCGCATGAATTTTGAGAGAAAGAATGAGAGAGAAAAGGAGAGAGAGAGAGAGAGGGAAGAACAGATAACTGCAGCTTTATAATTACGTAAGATGTGGATTGTTCGCTGCGGTTGATTGTACGTTGAATGGAAGAGGTTGTACGCTTACTTACTTTATGGTTATTTCTTTGTAATTTAGTATAATCATAGTAAATCAATTGTTTAAGCAATCTACACACTGATTTTCAAAATTGATAAGCAAAAATAGAATTTAAAGATTGTGAATTTTCAATTGTAGGCTAATGAAATACTTTGCCAATGGCTAGTAGAGGAAAACATTTGTTAATTAAGTTGTGTTTTAGAATTAAATGATACTTTCTTCGTTCATAATTAGTACTAATTGTGTTTTTTTAGTTTGTTTAGTTAACAAAAAATTGTCAATAAATACTTAATTTGATAGATCGAGTTAAAATTACATAGTATCAATATTTAATCAACAAAAATTAATCTATTTTTAATTTGGGCCATTTTCTTAATTTGGTAGTTTTAGAAAATAGAGTGATTTTGATAGAGTTTAAATGATAGTATTAGTACTTAATATAAAGAAAACCATGTGTTTTGTTTAGCATTTACTCATATACAAGACTTATTATCGATTAACTACAATATAAAATTAAGATTCAAATAGATCGATGTAAAAATCGTCATGATTTTATACCTACAAAATCGCCAACTTTGACGATTGTATTGACACAATTAATAATTAATTTATTAAGATGATTGATACTCCTACAATGTTGACTCACCCTAAAATAAATAAATAAATTCAAAAACAAAAATAAATGCAATTGGTCCACCTATTATAAAACTGCATGAAACTGCAGCCATATTTGTCTTAAAATTCTCTACCACGACGCAACTATATTCTAGAATTGTTTCTAATTCTTATCCGATTAATTTGCCAAATAATACATTATGCACAATTATTCATCACGATTAATTTATCATATTGGGTAAGCATATTTAGTTTAACTGCCCCTCTCAACTACTGTAACATAATTTGAGCTTAATGAGCCACGGCTGCCCTTATAATCAATAAATTATCATACTATTAATAATAAAAAAAAGAGCGATGCTATTTACCATAATAACTATTATACTCATTTATTAAGATCACCTTATCATCACTATAATGGACTACAAAAAAAAATACGACTGAACTATAATGAAACGGGTTGAATATTAATTATACCACGTAAACGCATACTAAAGCTTTGATTAATTAAGATGAAATTATTTAAAAACAAGTAAGATATTTATAAAATTATTAAGATAGTGGCAATGATTGGTTGAAAAGAATGTGTTGTTTGATGAAGGATGCAGGTTACTACCTAAAACCATTAATTAGTGACAGTTTACTTAACAAGGAAAATTAAGTTATTTAATATTGATTAATTCTATATACATAATCAATGAGAAAGCTAATAATGGACCAACCAATATGTATATTATTTCTTAAACTATGTGGGGTCATCCCCTAATTCTGTATAAAGATGGCTCATTCATCAGAAAAATAAATTTAAAATTAAATGTACATGATCCACAACTTTCTTGAGATGCTAAAGCTAAGAAATTGCCCAAGAACCTTCTTCAAAATATTATTTTATGGAGTAATATGTTTTGAGTCACACCACCTTTATTTTATTTTTATTTTTTTGCATGCTTTACCCAAAAACATGGTGCCTCAATAATTCAATTCTTTCACTTTGCCCCTAAGAAATGGACTCAAAAGCAAAGTGGGGTTCGCCTTTTTTAGGTGGATTAGGGATCTAATTAATCTATATATATTAATGACGAAGAACTTTAAAAATATATAAAAAAATAAGTAATACTTTTGATGGATTCAATTAGTATTGATACAGTGAAACCAATATACCCAATAAAAAAATAAACTTATGTTTATGTACAAAGAAAGAAATAAACATAAATTACTGGCACCACTGTGGAGTGTGAACCATTATTATTTATTAAGCATGCAATAAATATAATCCAATCAGTCTTCAGTTTATTTTATTTATCATTGTATGGTCTTATATAAGTTTCACCGTCTAAATAGATTTGATATGTCACATGCAATGCAATTACGACGTTTTAAATCTTTTTTTAATTAATCGCATGTCTCAGAATAAATAAATCATTTTTCTCCTAATTAAATCTTTTTTTTTTTTTAATGTTGAAAGTGAGAGTGAGTGTATATTAATTGTTCCAAGGGCTTTTAAGTGTACAAATTTACTAAAGCTAATTAATAATTTTATGGGAACTGTAACTACTTATTGCGATTTATGAAATTCTTAGTATTTATATTACTTTATGATCGTTATTATTTTTGTTCGTAGGATTAATTAAATGTCGCAAAAGTCAATAACTTTGAGTTCAATCTCTTTGAAACGTGGATAGATGAGAGAATTTTGGTCTTTCCTATGACCAAGATCTTTGCTTAAATTAGATGCATCATTTGGCAACTTTTTGTATGATATACTTTCGAATGTCAATCGAGTTTTGAAAATCCATCAAATTTGTTAATATCGAGTAAATTTGAAGTGCTTCCACCATCAAAGGGAATATATATTTAAATAAATACTAATAATATTTAAGTTCATAATTGAATATCACATTTTGATTCAACAAGAGTTTAAATATGAAATAAAGTAGTGGAAAATGTTAATAGAATGTGTTCTAGTAGTATATGTGTGCAATGAGTTAGTTAAATGTATTATCCATTTATCGAAATTTGTAAAATTGAAATGAGGCATTTAATGATAGATGGACAAAAATAAAAATATGAGAACAAACATAATCTCCTAATAATCCATGTAGTTAACCTACCATTTCAAACTCGTATTGCTGCAAAAAAATTGAGATTGTTAAACGTCCGCATTTAAATAAATTTTCTATTATATTCCTCAAATTTCCACCCAAATCTAAAAGGTTATTTTCTGTCAATTAATATTAATATGTTTTTTTTATGATATTGATATATCGAGTTTGGTAGAATAACTCGACAAAGAAAGTGGAGCACGTATTCTTGTCCAGTGCAGACAACTTATTTGTTTTTGTCAGTTTACTGGTTTCTATCTAACAATTTGTCCATTACCAAAAAGAATTCAGCCAGAAAACCACTTTCAAATCATAAAATAAATAAAACCCCCAATTTTTATTTGAAAAATATAGTAGTACTATAAATAAATAAAGTCAGGAACCGAGTTAATGGGCCCTCTTTTTAGGCCCAATTAAAACAAAATAGTAATTCACATTACAAGATTGTTAAAATGCACACGCCTCACAACAAAACCATATCACGGCCATGTAGAAAACGCACTGTGAGTAATATATCGTGCAACGCAAGGAGGATAACCGAGGCAACGTTAACCAGCCATGTCGGACCGGTTAGACCAAACCGGACTGTGCAACCGGCCACCACAGTACAAATTAGGCTATAGAAAATCCCCGTCTCGAACCGGCCCATGGTCAGAGCATCGCAACCGAGCCAAGCAACGGCTAACCACACGAACGTCAACACATGCTCCAAAGATTCCAATCTGAACAATAATTGGAATGCGAAAACCACAAACGTTGTAGCTATGAATTTAAAAACCTTCCACTTCTTCGATGCCTCCTGACCGCCCGGTCCAGTTTGGTCCGACCCCGTCGGACCGGAACCGGAAGAAAAACCGTCATGGATTAATGCTGATGCGCCCGAAGTGAAAAATGCGGCAACAAGCACAAAGGGGGCGAAAAACGCGTCGTTTTGGACGTGGAGCGAGAACGTGACGGACCGTATGATGAAGTCGACGAGGAGGCCGGTTTCGGTGGTCGTGACAAGGGAGATTATAATGGTGACGGCGAGGGCGTATGATAAGACGAGGGTCAGAGGTATCGGTCGTAGGAAGATGGATAAGTAGAGAAGGAAGGAAAATCCGAGGACCGAGAGTCGGAGATGGTCGAAGAGGGATGCATTGTTGGCGCCGTGGCGATGGACTAAGGCGTAGGTGGATGAATGGCAAACGCGGACGGCTAGGATTCGCTTGAGGGAGAAGATGATGAGTGGTGAGATATTGGTGGAGCTTTGAAGCTCTAGAGATTGGAATCCAAGTTTGAGAGAAGTGATGGTGATGAGAGACCAGCATGAGAAGTAGAGTAAAGCAGAGATTTCCATGACTCTTTTTTCTTTCAAGGATTCAAGAAATTTTATTTATGGAAGTTGGAATTGTGGTGGGGGAGCTGAATTTGGAGCTTAGGTGTTTTTTTTCCTTGCAATATAGTAATGGATATTGATGAGATTATGAGATCTGGCCCACGTGGCGGTGTATTATTGGTAGACAATCAAACTTTGTAAGTTTTATATGCAAGTTGTAATAGTTGACCTTTGACTGTTGACTTATTTTTCCACTCATGAATTAGAATATTGCAAATGAGCCTAGTAGCGATTTGAGAATTGGATTTAATTCCTTCGTCTCTGATTTATTGCAAATAGGGTCAAACAAAAGCCATATGAAAGTGCATAAAATCAAATGCAATAATGCATACGACCTTTGCAATCAGAATTCCATGTGGTCAAAACCATCTGGAAATAGATATTGAGTTAGACAGCTTGTAAAAGGATTATTGGCAGGCAGCTACTCTTCCAAAACAACGATCTCGTTCCGTCTTGTTTGCGCGATGAAGTGTCCTCAAATTTGAACATCGAATCAAACAGCAGCATGGATGTGCAACGTAAAGCGCACACCTCCTCCTCTGTTGCTGCTCCAGTACCTGACCACCGTATTCTACCAGATTTGTCGAGTAAGAATGCATATCTGCAGATATCAGAGTTGAGGTGTAAGTAAGAAGCCACAAAAAATTGATCTGGGCTAATCACGAAGGTGGAGTAGAATAGAGTATGAAAGAAACTGATATACCCTGCAAGAAGATTTACTATTTTAAGCTCCTTCCTGAAGTAATAATGATCACCAAAGGAATAAACGATCTGCCTCTGCAGAGCATCTTGCTTCTCTGCAGGCGCGGGTTTCCTCATGTACTTAAGGAGTAGTTTCCTTATGAGCTTACGTGACAATAACCATTGATCCGTTAAGGACACCTGCACAAGAGACGTGATCCTCAAAAAACGTTGACATGATTCATTTTGGGAATAGTAATAATGCTTCACATATAAGTTCCTGTATATTTGAGATAGATTATTTTAAAATTCACATTTAAGTTTGCTCCTCAATTGTTTAAAAGGCGATCGTCTTCTATGTTCTAGCGAGTGCGCAGTAGGAAGGAAATGTTGCTCGGTCCATTGGTAGTTACAGGAATGAAAATAAAAAGCATGTTATAAATCACATTACCGAAGTAAATTGAAAAACAAAGATCAGGTGCAGTTCTTCATAAAAATGACAGATTCAATAGTCGGACATTATGTTGATCGTATGAGGTTTTATGATCCTATAACCAAGCCTATATGAAGTAGAGATAGATAGAAAATCTAGTGTAGCCTGTAATCAGTTCAAAAACTGAAAGCAGTCGAGGAAATTTCAATAATCTCCATTTAGCAGCAAGACAAGAGCAAAGATAAGTTTGACCGGTAAACCTGCTAGCATATCATTACTATTCAGAAAGATGCAATACCTCGTACGGGCGAACATCACTTGAATGTGCAAATGCTTTCAAGAAGGGTGAGGTCCACGAGTCAACCATAGCCTGTCAGGTAGTGAAAAAAATTAAAGCTAACAATTATGTCAGGAAAATGCGCCATAAGCACAAGTTCGCATAAATCAAACGTATCCATGAAAGCAACTGAGGCATCTGCTTGCTCCATCTCTACACCCAAAAGATGGTAACCTCATAAAAGATGATCTGATAATTGAGATTTGATATACACAAATCTCACCCTGAATTTCCCGAAAGATAGACATATTAAAGACGCCTTAGCACTGTCTATTTCAGCAGTATCTGACGTCAACACGTTCGTATCATTAGTTTTGAGGTTAGGGACAGCTTAGCCATATTTGATGAGGACAAATTTGCTTCGTCTTCTTTGGAGGTCCGGGAAGTGTAAGCTTAGAACCATTCGTAAAGTAGACTTCAAGGAAGGAAACTTGAGTGCTGGCGCTGCAGGAACTATAACCTTATTCGCTTTTGATACCTGCACCCAAGTCTCAAAATCTACAATCAAAACTCAACCTTATGCACTCAAAAATCATATAATCAAAATTCTAACTTAGCTTTTACAGCCGCCTCATGCGCCAACTGCGATCAAATTACGCAATCAATTATACGAAAATGTCAATCGGAACAGATTCAAATGAGACCTATGACCATACAGGGATAAAATTCGAAAATTCCGTGGCGATTTGATTTGTATGATCTATCCAAATTAGTTCCCAAACCATTAAAATGCAATAAATTTTGAATTGCGCGATTACATGATCTCCGATCTGATCTGGCTGCAATGAGGCGGCGCGATTCAGTCCACAGCGGCGGCGGGGCGTGATTGAGATGCAGTCAGGCGACAATCCATCCACACTTCCGTTTCCACTAAGTCCATTGCTGCTACTGAATGCCGGTGCCGGCGATTTCGGGGAGTGAGGTTTTGAATTGTCGCGGTATTTGTTCCTAGGATCGCTGCTCTTCTCGCGAGAAGCAGGCGGCATGGACTTGTCGAAAGTCGGGGAGAAGATCTACAGCTC
>NW_025952242.1:11508-22840 GCF_023119035.1 Salvia hispanica | reverse complement strand
TATATATATATATATATATATATAGAGAGAGAGAGAGAGAGAGAGTTGCATTATCCACAAATCCACTCTTAAAGACCGAACCACCGAACCATACCAAATTAGGGTTTTTAGATCTAATTTTTAATGGATGAGATACACAAATTTATAAATTATTTTCGCCTTCATCACGAGCCTATTTTAATTCATCCGAAGGTAAATAAGTCATACTAACATGTTACGAAGATTTAACTTCATTCCAGAAGGTTTTTACTTCATTACAATAGGATTATTACTTCATTCCAGTACGTAAATGCGGTTTCGCCGTCGCGTGCCATTCTTCTCTCTACAATATCTATCACCACCTCCACGGCTTGATATGATTTAATAAACACATGGAATAATGTAATAAATTATTGGAATGAAGTATGTGTAGAGCATTTGAAATCCTATTGGAATGAAGTAAAAATCTTATCCAATGAAGTAATAATGTTTCTGAATGAAGTAATAAACCCACTTGAATAAATTGCATTTTAAAATGTTAATCAAGTAAAAACTCAAGTCAATGAATTTGAATGAAGCATATGGTGAATCATTTCAAAACCTACTGGAAGCAAGTAAAAACATGTTGTAGTTTCAAGGTATTACGTACGGAATGAAGTAATATACCTATACAATGAAGTAAAATGAGCTTGTAATGAAGCAGAAAAAATTTACACAGCAGCACATCTCATCAAAAACACTAGATCTAATGGCTCAAATTTGGTCTCTAGTTCGGTCTTTAAAATTGGTTCGACATTGATCACAACTCTATATATATACTTGTTTTGATCATCTCCCTATATATATATATATATATATATATATATATATATATATATTTCATTCAAATTCATTGACGTGGGTTTTTGCTTGATTAACATTTAAAAATGCAATTTATTCAAGTGAGTTTATTACTTCATTCAGAAACGTTATTACTTCATTGGATAAGATTTTTACTTCATTCCAGTAGGACTTCAAATGCTTCTACACATACTTCATTCCAATAATTTATTACATTATTCCATGTGTTTATTAAACCAATATTAGCGCCATGGCGGTGGTGATAGATATTGTAGAGAGAAAGAACGGCACGCGACGGCGAAACCACATTTACGTACTGGAATGAAGTAAAAACCTACTAGAATGAAGTAATATATTCTGGAACGAAGTTAAATCTTCGTAACATGTTAGTATGACTTATTTACCTTCGGATGAATTAAAATAGGCTCGTGATGAAGGCGAAAATAATTTATAAATTTATGTATCTTATCCATAAAAAACTAGATCTAAAAGCCCTAATTTGGTAGGGTTCGGTGGTTCGGTCTTTAAGAGTGGATTTGTGGATAATGGGACTCTATATAGATATATATATATATATATATATATATATATAGGGTTTTGTTAGGGTCCTTACAGCATCTTAGTGTAAAACACAGCACTAATCACAGCCCTTGGATCATTAGATTGGATGGTTGTGATTAGTTACATTATTATATATATATATATATATATATATATAGGGATGTATTCAAATCCTTTTCATATCTTTTGTCCTTTTTCCTTCTTAATCCTAGCCCCACGATTTTGTCATCTGACGGTTAGATTAATGCCACGTGTCATTTAATAATGCATATTTTCATTCTAATAATGCAACATTATAGACTAATAATGCACATTTTCATTCTAATAATGCACAACGGCTAATAATGCAACATTATAGACTAATAATGCATTGATCACAACCATCCAATTCAAGGATCCAAGGGCTGAGATTAAGAAGGAAATAGGACACTTAGGGTGCAAAGGAGCCTAACGCACCCCTATATATATATATATATATATATATATATATATATATTGTGTTAAAATGACAACCCCTCTTAAAATGACAACGTGACAACGCTTATACAACAATATTATAAACGCTACACAACAATATTACAAACACTACACAACAATCTATAGATTGTTGTATAGTGGTCGAATATTGCTGTTCAAGAAAAATTGTTGTACAAAGACCAGCATATTGCTGCCCGTCTTTTTTCAGAAATTTTTTTTTGCCACGTGGCAGCTTATTATTCGTCCACGTGTACAAATGATTGGCTAGAAATGGTGGTATGGTATTATTTTAAGGGATGGTGGCACCCTAACATGCCCATATATATATATATATATATATATATATATATATATATATATATATAGGGATGTGTTAAAATGACAACATCATTTAATATAACACCATACCACCATTAGGGGCCCTAGGATCTGGAAATCGGACGGTTGCTAAGCTGCCATGTGGCATCTCATTTTATTTTTGTTTAATCAAATTAAAAGACTGAAGGGCATAATAGGAATTTTCTTTTCTAATTCATCTTCACCCATTCACGCCTAAATTTATCATTTTGCAAATTTTCTTATCATTCTCAACCCAAATTTCACGCTAGATTCTGCAAATCACCCAACTAATCTCGATTTTGATTCTCGATCCTGCAATATCTAGCTCCAAATAACACGCCACATGTTCAATCCAGTTTGAGGTCATCTCAATTCGAGCTATCAATCTCACCATCGGTTCAATTGACCTAAATTTAATTCCTCCAGAATTGACAGCGATTTCTCTGCAATTACAGCACTTGTGCAATCGATTTTTGTGCTCTCTGCAATTCATTCACAAAATCGTTTGAATATGGGTGAATCGATTCAACTTTGACCTGGATGTTTTTCTAGAAGGTGAGCTTTGTTAGATTATCAATTCTCGATTCAGATTGTTTGCGGATTTGTCATATTCAGATTCACATTGTTTTGATTATGATTGGTTGGCGAGTTTTTTTTTGGTTAAAGGGTAGTTTGTGATTTTGGTTGATGAGAAGTTTTTGGTTGAGCAATGTTCTGTTTTAGTAGATTTAAGGAATTATTCAGAATATGCAGGTTGTGATTTTATGGCAATACTATGTTTCTGTTTTATGTAGTTTCTATGTACTTGTTTTACATCTTGCTGTTTATATAGTCGTATATTGCAGTCCATACTATCGTATATTGCAGTACATACTATCTGAACTGATTCGGCTTGATTTGGCTTTAGAGATAAGTACTTTTGCAGAAGGTAAGCATTTCCCTAATTTTGCAGATTTTGTAATCTCCGCGATAGGGTAACTTTCATGATATGTGTGTTGTGTAATCCTTGACACAGATTCAATTTTTTGTCATTAATTTAAGTTGTCGCGATTTTGTAAGTATTTGTAGATGTTGTTGTTCAATCAAATTTGGCCATATTCTGTGTTCATCAATTGAATTAATTCAGTTATCTTCAATTTTTGCAGCTGGTTTCAATATTTCGTTGTTGGTTTCAATTTTTTTTACCATTGAATTAATTTTGTCATCTTCATTTTTCTCATTATACTATGTTGTGGCAGATTGCTTAGTTATGCAGTATATATCGCATTACATAGAAGAGGTATTTGCAGTTCTATACATGCATTGATTTCCTTTTTCCCCTGTTGATTTATTTTTGCACACGTGTTATGTTTTGTCGTTGTTGTTGGTTTTGTAGTCATTACTTGATTCCAATTTATTTTTCCATTGAAGCAATTATGTCATGCTCTTATTGCTCCACCTTTTTTGTTGGCTTTGATTAGAAGTTGTTCAGTTAAGTATGTTTTGATTTGTGTTGAAATTACATGTTATTTGCTATGAATTGAGTTTTTTTTTCATGAACTCATTGATTGTTGTTCAAATTCGTTTTGATTAATTTTTCTATTAAGTTCTTATGGATACCTTGTTTTTTACCAGATTGCTGCATTATGTGTTACATATTGCAGTCCACCATATGGTTAATTGCATTCGATTGCAGGTTTGGGAAGCAGTTCTACAAACGATGCCCTGTTTGGGAGGTGTGATTTTGGGGGAATCCTGGAGGTATTGCTTGAGGAGTGGTGGCTTCTGGAGGCGGCAGGAGCGGAGCTGGAGGTAATTGGCGGTGGAGGAATTGAGGCGCTAGAGGGCTAGGGTTCTGGCTAGGGTACGGACGCCGAGGAGAAAGTGAGAGACGTCGAGGTCTCTCATGGTTTTCCTGCAATTTTCGCCATCACACCTTTTCTTCTCAATTTGCAGGTTTTTCTCGATTTTCCTGCTCGATTTTTGTCTTCGCGGCTTCTCGCCGTTGAAGCTTTTCTTCTCAATTTTTGGATTTTCATTTTTTTTATCTCAATTCGGATTTTTGATTGTAGGATATAAACATCCCAATACACATACGGGATATTTGAATTTGCACATGATTAACATATTGCAGTGTGACCAAGTAGTATTTGTTGTGCACATATTAATTTATTGTACTTGTTCCCGTTCGATTTTCTCGATTTTCAATTTTTC
The DNA here is from genome assembly GCF_023119035.1 of Salvia hispanica. NCBI lineage: Eukaryota > Viridiplantae > Streptophyta > Magnoliopsida > Lamiales > Lamiaceae > Salvia > Salvia hispanica. Next base: position 18,451 of record NW_025952242.1, on the reverse strand, counting down.
ATCTCGAAGGATATTTGAATTTGTACATGATTAATTTAATTTCAATTTAATATTTTCTGTTATGTAATACGGATTATAAATTCCATATTGCTTGGTTAAGTATTGTATATCAGCATTACACTGAACGAGCATTCCATATTTTACTGGCTTTTGATTGGTGTAAAGGATGACTCCTATATTGCATAGTACTTGAACATTTTATTTGTATTACTTTTTCACAATACAATTACAAGATTGCAGTTTTACTTTATAAATATTGCAGTGTTACCAAGTAGTATTTGCAGTTACAAGTCTTGTCGTATTGCCTATTATAGCTTTGTGGCATGCAGTGTTTGAATTACTTCTTGGCTTGCACAACACAATAAAAGTTTTTTTTTTTTGTAATTCTATACTGTTGTGGCAAGATTTGCATTCTCATTAATTAAATATTGCTTCCGAATAATTGCATTGCAAACATACGTATTGCAGTACAGAACTTAATGAATTGCTGACTACTCCATCTTATGCATGCAAACATTACAGTTATCGGACAACTAACAACTATGCAACAATGAACATTCAAATTATGTGACCAAAAATGTCTACACCACGATAAAATTATCAGATTTTTAAGTACGAGTATTCACAAAATAATAACATTAGTCAATTCATTTACACCAAAAATAACACTGAAACTAAACCTAATGTTTGAAGATAAAAGAAGTTCATTCAACGACAATTTCTTGTAGTCCGCGACCATCTTCTCAACATCTATCGGTCTCTTCTCTTTTGCCTCCTCAAAGTGTTTTGTCGCAATATTCATGACAATGCATTACATTGGTAAACAGTGTTGGTGACATCCGAAAGAGCAGGGCCTTCACTCCCTTGTTTACTTTCACCATCACTGTTACGTAGAAGAGTATTTCAATCATTAGATCATTTTAATATTGCATTTTCATATACACTAATATGCAACCAACTAATGTAAATACTGCAAGGATAAATGTATACAAAAATGGAATGTCCTGTTGCACAACATCGTACATATGTATTTAATAGTGTACTGCAATGCCAAATAACAAAGTATTGTAATCTAAATATATGCAAATAATTTGCTTAAAATATGCAATCCGTATAACAAAATACTGCAATATAGATTCGGCACTACAATAGGCAATGTAATGTCAACAAATTAATTTGTTTCAGATATGCAATCCATATAACCAAATACTGCAATCTATATAACAAAGTACTGCAATATAAACTCATATCCACTGCAATATGCATCTACATTCATTACACTACATTCACATATACATTAATCTGCAATCTCCAATACTATCAAGTGCATTCATGTTTTAAATCACTATCTCACGCACATATGCAAACATGTTACAGAATACTGCAAGATGTAGGAGTAGTCACAGGATTGAACCCAAATGTCAACTTCATAACAGAAATCGCCAAAAAAATAAGAACAACATTAAACAGAACCGAAATTGAACGAATGATGCTTAAATCGCTGCATAATGTTCCATAAAAAGGCTATAGGCATTGCAAAATAAAGCAAAAATTGACAAAGTTCGATAAGCACAATACGAAATAACATTTTCAAAACGAATTCCTATCAACACCAACTACAAACGAGAAGAGAGTCCAACAATACTGCAATATTTTAAATGATGCACTGCAATATATAACAAGCAATACTGCAATATATAACATCAAAATTGCAAGATGTATCACAATACCTAAACCTCCTGGTCCTGTTATTTCTCTTTTTTCTTCATCAATGTTTAAAATGCTGCTTGTTTCAGCTTCCTCCTCATTCGTATTTCGATTACTAGTGTTGTTTTCAACTTCTTCTTCTGTCTCCCTTCTAGAGTTATGTTCAAACTCTTCTTCTTTTTCCGTCTGTGATCTTGTTCTTTTTTGTGCCATTTTAATTTGTCTTACACTGCATTAAACCAAGAATATGAATCAAATATTGGCCACCAAACAAGCAACATTTAAAAAAATGCAGTGGATACAATATAGCAACTAATGAACAACCAAATCATCCCCAATCAACCAAACCATCCACAAATCATTTAAATCAATCAAAAAAAACAATCTCACATGGCTTGGTTACAGTAGCTCACTGATCTAGGGTTTCCTAACCGAGCTTCATCTATGTTCTCCAAAACATCAACCAAAATCTCAGAAAAACCTCAGATCCAAACCATAAATCACTCACAAAAACACAAATCAATATTAAACAAGGCATAGATTGTAGGAATATTAATCTCTCAGCAACATCAAACAAAAATCAATAAACACATTCATTAATCTGCATAAACAAATCAGCAAAATTCTCGGAAACGTATTCCCATCAACATACCTTGTCGACAGTGGACTAATTTCGGCGATTACTGGCTGAGTGGTATAGAGGCATTCAGAGTTGCTGAAATTGGCTGATTCTCGAAGTAGTTATGGTCAAAATCGCCGATTCTCGAAGTAGTTGTGGCTGGAAAGCGCCAATCTCGAAGTAGTTTGGCTGGAAATCACCAATTCACGGTGTAGAGGCGGAGGCGGCAGATTTTGTGTGAGATTTTCAGAATTTTAGGGTTTCTATCGATTGTTTGAGGGTTGAAGAAGATTAATTGCGGTGTGAAGAAAGAGAGAAGGAGGGAGAGAGAGAATGTAGAGAATGGCGTGATTGTGAGGAATATCCCCAAATCTGATTTAATTTTAAAATTTATGAAATGACTAAAATGCCCCAGACAGCAATTCGTAATACATTAGACAGCAATCTCGCGAAACTTAATCTTGGGCGTTGGATTTCCAGATCCTATGGCTGATATTGGTGGTATGTTGTCACTCTAAACATGGTGGCACCATAGTGTGCCCCTATATATATATATATATATATATATATATATATATACAAGAATGTTAGGATGCCACCACCCCTTAAAATAACACCATACCACAATTTCTAGCCAATCATTTGTACACGTGGACGAATAATAAGCTCGCCACGTGGTAAAAAAAAAAAATTCTGGAAAAAGACGGGCAGCAATATGCTGGTCTTTGTACAACAATTTTTCTTGAACAACAATATCCGATATATATATATATATATATATATATAGGGATGTATTCATATCCTTTTCATATTAATTGTTCTTTTTCCTTCTTAATCTTAGCCCCACATTATTAAGATCTGATGGCCCTAAATCATGCCACATGTGTTTAATTAAAATATTTTAATAATTCGAAAAGGTCAAAATGGGTATACACAAAGTAGTTTGTTATGGTAATTACCTTGATTATCTCCATCAAAGATATCAGCGTTTATTTTCCACGCTTATACTCTTCCATCTTTCTTCTTTCTTGAAAATTTCAGCGCCACTTCTCCATTGAAGAAATTCTCATTCCTCAATTCTTGTCTGTTTTTATGAATCGAAGAACACACGTTTTTATTTCTTACCGAAAAATACCGATTATTCCGAGTTGTTAAACAGCGAAAAATTTCCGAGCACTAGATCATTGATATCGTTTGTTCTCATCAATAGAAGAAGGTAATTAAATTTTTGCATGTCATTGATTACTAATCCGAGTTGTTAATTGAAATACCGATTTGTTGGAGTAATTGATCGTTGAAGAATTTGGCAATATGCATTGTTTAGTTGTTTCACTTAATTTCATGAGCTACCTATTTTGTGATTTGCAGTTAGTAATGTAGAAATCGAGTAGGCTTTCGCAGTCAGTGGTGGATGTGGTTTAGTATGTTGCTTAGGCGACAAGTCTCATGTATTAGGGTTTAGTGTTTATTTTGTTTTCTCGGCTGCTGTGTTGTAATTCTGGACTTATATAATGTACGAATAATAATGTGTACTGCATTCTTTCTTATATGTAATGTATGGTTGATATCATATAATGAAAATAAATTCTGATATACTTTTTGTTTTGGTTTTATGTGTAGTGTTCGTTCTCGGTATAAACCAAATGATACTATTCAATTAGTTCGTATACTTGTGTTTGAATACGTATTAGTTTATTTTAATCCTCTAGGTTTTAGCAATCATTGGTGGACAACCCCAATACACGTTTTTTGCTTAGGCTGTTGTGTTGTATTTCTGGATGTAAATAATGATAGCGTAGTAATGTATAATGTATTCTTTCTTATATTTAATGTATGGTTGATATCATATAATGGAAATAAATTTTGATATGCTTTTTTCTTTTGTTTTGTTTATAGTGTTTGTTATACCTGAATGTTCTCCACAATTGAAGCTTGTGGTTGGTCAGAAGTTCCAATCCCTAGATTTTGCTTTTGCGTTTTATGATGTGTATGCCCGCGATGTTGGTTTTGATACGCGCAAACAAGGAATGAGAAAGGCGGCGGACGGTGTTACTACTTGGTATTCTGTCGTATGCAATAGGGAGGGCAGCAAGATGTCGAACGAGGAAGACGATGTGAATGCACGATAAATTTATTATGCATAAAATGTTTTGTACCTAAAAAATTAGTTTTCGTCTTGTATTCAGTCTTATTATATGTTTCGTTGTCCTAGTTTTATTATTTCTAGCGCCGTGAACATTTTATGCATAATAAATTTGCATTTTTCGATAGTTAATGTGCATTATCGAATAATATCCTTGTACTACTAATCTGTAAACGTACATTATATGGAATGAATATGTACATTACTCCACAACATGACTTAACTGTCTGTAGATTAATTCGACGGATCTGTGCATTATTCCCTTTATTTATACCATTATTCCATTACTTTGTTAATTTGCATTATCGAATTATAGCATTGCAGTAATACTGATATTCTGTGCATTACTCCATTTATTTACTCCATTAATCCATTACTTTGTTAATGTGCATTTTCGAATAATAGCATTGCATTAATAATGATATTTTGTGCATTACTCCCTTTATTTATACCATTATTTCATTACTTTGTTAATGTGCATTATCGAATTATAGCATTGCAGTAATACTGATATTCTGTGCATTACTCCGTTTATTTACTCCATTAATCCATTACTTTGTTAATGTGCATTTTCGAATAATAGCATTGCATTAATAATGATATTTTGTGCATTACTCCCTTTATTTATACCATTATTCCATTACTTTGTTAATGTGCATTATCGATTAATAGCCTTGCATTAATAATGATATTCTGTGCATTACTCCCTTTATTTATACCATTATTCCATTACTTTGTTAATGTGCATTATCGATTAATAGCCTTGCATTAATATCGATATTTTGTAGTGCACAACAACGAAATCAGTTGAATTCCTACATCCAGTTAGACCAAAATCTAAGATATTACACAATAATCAACCAAATCGTCAACAATGGAAAGAATCAACCACACACTGAACAAAAATTCAAAAATTGCCAGATACCATAAAAAACCGAAAAAACTCGACAATATCCAGAAACCAAAACAAACATAATCGGGCATTTACCACAAACAACTCAGCAATAAACTATAAAATTAACTAATTGAACGAACCCTAGTTCACACGCATACGATTTCATTTTTTTTCCAGAAAAATTGATCCATAAAATTCGTGCATTATTCGAAGAACGAAGTCAATCGATGACTACGGTCCAGAAATTGTTAAAAACCGACGCTAACAAGTGTTTTTACCCAAAAATCGGAACTTTAAAAACCCACCTTTAGAAACAAAAATCGGTCAGACAATCAATTGCCGTGCACGAAACTAGAAATCGGTACTTCAAACCTCTGAATCGGCGACCTACGATGCTTTTTGCGGCGAGAAAGGGTGAAAATCGGGGGTTAGAGCGGCGGCTTGGGTTTTCGCCAGTTTAGAAACGGTGGAGAATGGGGTTGATGGGATAGAATGAGAGAGAGAGGGGGTAGATGAAAGGTTTCAGAAAATCACGCTTAATTATAGGACCTTCCGTTTTGAAAGTGTTACAGCCAATATGCTTTTACTCTTATACCCTTATAATGCACATATTAGTACAAATAATGCAACACGGGATCAGTTTACCCAATTTAATCTAGTCCATCCATTCCCTCAATCTAGTGGATGAGATTAAGAAGGAAATAGACACTTAGGGGGCAAAAGGACCCTAATGCTCCCCTATATATATATATATATATATATATATAGAGAAGTGATCAATGTTTAACTAATTTTAAGTCCATAACTAGAGAATAAATCCCAGCCACACATTTTAATACTTCAAATTAATCATATGGCTTAAGTTATCCTATTGCTTAAATATAGCCCAAGGGCATTTTTGTAATTCAATATTACTAAATCAAACTTATGATTTCTTCACCATCACCATATTTTCATGATTTTCTTAGCTCTTCGCAATTCACGATTTCTTCCAAAATTCACGATTCCTGATCGTTAATCCTCTGGATTTGTTCATCATGATTCGATTCCAGATTTCAGATTCATCACGATTCCAGATTTGTTCATCTCGTTCGTGATTTCCAGATTTCTAATCGTTCGTCAAGCATGATTTCCATATTCGATTCCTGATCGATCGTCCTTCGTCAATTCACATGATTCGATTCCATATTTCAGATTCATCACGATTCCATATTTGTTCATCTCGTTCGTGATTTCCAGATTTCTAATCGTTCGTCAATCATGATTTCCAGATTCGATTCCTGATCGATCGTCCTTCGTCGTGAATTCACATGATTCAATTCCAGATTTCAGATTCATCACAATTCCAGATTTGTTCATCCTATTCGCTATTTTCCGATGTCTAATCGATCGTCAACCATGATTTCCAGATTCGGTTCCTGATCGATCGTCCTTCACCGTGAATCCTTCGAGGTACTGCAAAAAGATGAAAGACAAAACAAAACAGAGGCAGTGAGAATCTGGCAGAAATAGTTCACTTTGTAGAATGTTTAGTTCACTTTTGAATGATTTTTAATATCTGAGTGAAGAATATTGGTTA